>NC_084466.1:93821650-94086650 GCF_027409185.1 Cynocephalus volans
GTGTTAGGTACTACCATTTTTCCCATTTTATAGATAAGAAAACTAAGGCTTAAAGAAATTCAAGTAACTTGCTCAAGGTTACCAAATAGTACATGTTAAAAGCTAGGATTCAAACCAAGCTCTTCTGACTCCTGATCAGGTTCTCTTAACCAGGATCCTATCTAGCCTCTATAAATTAAAATTTATTGAGAAACTTTCCTGTGTATATACAGGGACAACAGCTTCTACAAAGACCTGATTTATGGTCATAGAACTGCCCCCCTTATTCCACTATTTTGATCATTTTATGAATGTAGAGATGTTTGCTTAAACCCAGGCCTACTTGTCTAAGAACAGATTTTAAAAGGAAACAAAACATATGGCTATGCCAATGGAGGCTGGCTGAAAATTCACTCTCACACTGACAGAAAGCGGGTGTGGGGAGAAGAGGTGGACTAAGGGGTACAAAATTATGCTATCTACCCTAAGTGAATCATTGTGCAGTATATGCATGTACTGAAACAACACAGTGTATCCCACAAATATATACAAGTAAATGTTTAAAAAACTAAAAATTTAAATTTTTTAGAAAAGCTAATTAGTTCAATCCAGCCAATGTCTGATTTTATTAAATGTTAGAAATTAAATGAAAGTTTTAAAATAAATAAATCAAAGAAAATGTTTTCTGCCTACCCCAACCATCCACCCCACCCCCAATATCCCCCCGCCCCGGATGGTGTGTTAATTGGTTGCTTTCCAAAGGGAGGAATGGAGCATTTCTTAACATCTAATTCTTGAGAGTCCAGAAACGTATTTTTCACATAATATATATAAATAATGAACACAGGGCTACATTAATTTTAATTCATGTTAAATATGGATTCTGGGTTGAATTTATTTGTAACACATTCCTTTTCTGTGCAATTTCATTCCTCCCCACCATGTCACTATTTAGCTCAAAATTTCACAATATGAAAATGAAAAAAACAAACCCAATCCTAATTATCTCCTACAGTATCATAAAAATAACATTAATAAAATGTGGTACGTATCAGTGGTGATCATTACCAGGTCCACACCACCAGAAAATGAAACGCAGCACCCCAAAGCAAGAAAATTAAACAAGCTCGCCACCATTAAGCACACACATATTAGCATATTTGCTCTGTAAGCAGATTTAATGGTAATAATAAAGTTGTCTTTTATCGGAACTGGACAAAAATTTCAAATGAGCATGGATATGCATAGAATCCCTGGCATCCATTCACTGCTCTATATTTTTCAAAGCACTGTCACATCCCCTATTTCATTTTTGCATTCCTATGGCCTTCACTTGAAGGCAGGTATAACAGGTCTCATTCCACCTGACAACCAAGACTGAAAGAAGGCAAAAAGGTATGACCTTCCTGGATTCATCTAGTGAGTCAACAAACGGAGGCTGGAACCCAAGCCTCCTGCCACCCAGATCTATGATCTTCCCACTAAAATAACCTTTCTTCTGGATAAATCACACAGGCACTGTGACATCAAGGATCCCTGGTCACTGTATTTTCATACAGTAAAAGAACAGAATGCAATAAATAAGAGAGGTAAATAAGGTATCTCACCAGGGACTGAAGGAAAGAAACAAAGCAGATGTTATCCTGCAGCTGATGATGTGGGAAATCTGATAAGAAATATTCTATGTACAGCTTTGTTTGATAACAAGGCTACCAACACATTCATACAGGTAGAATAGTTAGGAAAAGTGTATCAGATAATGATAGATGCAGAGAAAGTTGACCGGCCAGTGTATGACTCAGCTTGCTCTATTACTTTATTATATATAAGTAATAAGTATATATAAGACCCTATATATCAGGATGCCAAAGTAAAAAGTAAACTTTAGTTCCTGTCATAAAATGCCCAATATGTAAAATTTTAATATACTGAAGGAAATTCAAGTACATTATCAACTATTGATAGATACTTATGGCTGTAAGAAGATAAGCAAAAGACATTAACCTAAATAAATAAATAGATATAACAGCGTGTACACTGGGTTCTAATGAATTAGTTCTCTAATTGGTCTTCCCTGAACCCCAATGCAGTCTCCATTAGGCCTTCATGTACAATCCATACATCAATAACAGGATGTTTCTGTATCTAGGTTCACGGGCCAAGCCATCTCGCTGGCCTTGACTATCCCTTTGGACAGAGGAATAAACAGGGGCAAGTTGAAGTTCAGTGAAAACAACAGTTGCATTGTTGCACAGGAGTAGTGTTAGGGAATTTGGGCCAGGGGCAGGTATAGTTCTCTGTTCAATAAACATTACTTTGAGTGGATGTAGTTTTCTGGAGGTGCAGGATGCAGACTGGAAGAACAGAGGGCCTTGTAAAAACTTTGGAATTAGTCACTTAGCTACTCATCTAAGATTATCACTTGAGTTTAAAAAATTGGCTGGGGCCATTTGCTAGACCTGCATCCCATCAGACAGGCCATGTGTATGGGGTGACGTGTTCCGGGTGTTGACATTCAGAACCTCATCCTGAGGGTTCCCTAGTCCAGTGGGTCTCAAATTTCCATGTGTGCCAGAACCACCTCGGGGACTTGACATGCTCAACATTGCTGAGCTCCAGCCAGAGTTTCTGACTCAGTAGTTCTGAGGTAAGGCCTGAGAATCTGCATTTCCTTCAAGTTCCCAGGTGATGCTGATGCTGCTGGTCTGGGGACCCCACTGTGAGAACCACTGTTCTAGTCCAATGCCTTCATTGCAGAGAGGTAGAAACCCAGGCCCAGAAAAGGGAAGCAATTTGCTTATGGGGCCACCCCAGCATTCACTACCTAGTGTCTAATAGACTCCTTTTCTTATGAGTTGTGTTCTCCCCAAAATTCATTTGTTGAAATCCTAATCCCCAGTACCTCAGAATGTGACCTTATTTGGAATTAGGGTCACAGCAGATGTAATAAATTAAGATGAGGTCATAGTGGACTAGGGTGTGCCCTCAATCCAATATTACTGTTGTCCTTATAAAAAGAGGACATTAGACACTGACACATACACAGGGAAATGCCAGAGGAAGGCAGAGAACAGGGTGATGCTTTTACAAGCAAGGAATGCCAAAGACTGCCGAGAAGCTAGGGGAGAGGTATGGAACGGATTCTCCCTCACACGCCAGCCCTGCCAACACCTTGATCTCAGCCTGCTGGCCTCCAGAACCACGAGACAATACATTCCTGTTGTTGGAGCCACCTGTTTGTGGTACTTAGCTACTGCAGCCCTAGCAAACTAATGTACCTTTGCAGGAGACCATCAGGGTTAAGGTCAACACTCATCTGAGAGGATGTTAGGAAGTGGCCCCAGTGTCAACTCTTCATTCTCTTCTCTCTTCTACTTCCACGGAGGACTCTCTGCACCCCTTGACTGAGGAGCAGGGGCTCATTTGTCTTCCAAAGTCTATGTTCAAGACTTGGCTGTATATAGGGTGTCAACTGTAATAACCTCTTACCAAAGCAACATGGCAGTAGGTCACAGGGACCCTTCAATGTGTTCATACTCTGACCTGGTATTTCTACTTCTAGGGCTTCAAACTAAAACTAATAAAAATAAAAATAAAAATCCACATCTGTGAACTGAATAATAGTAAACAACACAAAACCTTGCTACAAGATATTAGGTAGTCATTAAAGTACTTTTCATTAGGAATATAATTATATGGAAAATGCACACACTATAAAATCAACTAAAAAGGCAGGATATAAAATACTATATATTAAAAAAGTAGATAAATACTGGAAGGAAATATATCAAAATATTAAGAGTTTTTAATTTGCAGGCTGGCAAGACTATTGGAAATATTTTTCTTCTCTCTACTTTGCTTTTTCTTTGAGGATCATCTAATATTTTCATAACAGAAAAGACATCATGGGGTGGGAGATGAGTTCCTGAGAGTCACAACTTTCTTTTGTTCATCTGGACTCCAGCATTCCTTTCCATCAGGTCCCTCACACAACAAAGTCACCTAAAATCTATCAAAGGTTTGACAAATCTCTCCCTAAAAAGAGGAAGGGTCTTTTCAGTTTAAAGACTAGGTTTATCCCTTAAAATTTGATTAAAACCACTTTCCTCCCACATAGAAACCTCCAGTTAGAAGGACTGTGTAATTCTGCACTTAAGGTTCTCTCCGTTTTCTGTCCCTGGAGCCTAAGGTTGGTTTCTGCCTTCAAGTCTTTCCAAGTGATTCTTCCATGAAGAATAATATTCACACTTATTCTTTGTCTCTTCAGCTACTTTTTCTTCTGTAACCATTTCTCTCTCTGTCTTTTTTTTTTAAACACCACGGCTTAAAATTCTTCCTTTGCCGTATTCTTCAAATTCAGTAGCTGAAGACTGATTTGGGTTAAAACATGTCCTCTTCTAAATATGACTATCTGTGGGGAATTTAAAGTGGTCAGACCTCCACACTTTAGTATGAATTAGTTCCAGAGCTCTATTTTGCTCCTAATATTGAACTGAGACTATTTAACTGAGGAATTGGAATTCTGAAGAGAAGACAAAGCAACATTTAAGTCCGCTGTGGAGAGAAGGCACTGGCCAGGATGGGGGCATTTTCCATTTGTGAAATTGAGTAGCAGGGGAGGAGGGAAGAGGGTGATGGGAAAGTAGTAAAGACAAATTCGACCTGTTCCTGAGTTCTACTGGATGGTCCCACTTAAGGAACTTTAATCCATTTATATTTTTTGCAAAAGGAGAAATTTATAACTAACATTTTAGTTTATAACTAACACTAAAAGTAGACAGGAGCACCAAAAGTTTTTAAATTACATGACAAACAAATTAAATGTTAGTAAGCAAGCCAGGGTCTTGGGATTCCTTTGATACTGAATATTAATCATTAGCCAGTTGGACATGAGTTGAACAACATTAGTCATTTCACATGTCTAAGCAAATATACATAATGTGTATGTATATATGTATATGTGGGTGTACATATATATGAAATAGGCTTTCATAATTACTTAGCTGAGTTCTTAACCTGGGAAGAGATTCAGAGGGGCTCAGCAAAGCCCCCTTGAAATTATATGCAAACGTGTCTGTGTGTTTCTGCGTGGAGGGTCCGCAGCTTTGATCAGATTCTCAGCAGGCAGGAGTCACTGCGGTGGGGACTGACAGCTCTGACTCACACGGTACTGTGCCAGGCTCCAAGCTTTCACACACTCATCCCCAGCTCTCCACACAGCAGACACTCCACAGAAAGAAGGAAAGCCAGGCTGGTGCTGGCCAAAACGCAGCCCTCTTCCCACACAGGCTTACTATACCAGGTGCCTGCTCCTGGGATCCAGGCAGTTCCTCCACGTACAGTGGGGAAATGGGGTGGGGGGCCTTCTCACTAGGTTTCCTCTAAGACCCTTTTGATCCTGAGGAAGCAAACAAGCTGTTGATTTCTCAGATTTGCCACTTACTCTTGAAGACAGATCCATTTTCTCTCCAGATTTACTCCCAGCTCTACAACCTAGTGGAAAATTCCATTTCCTTCCTCTTCATTTCTTGAATATGGATCCATTAAACTTCAATCATCAAAAAATAAAAACTATATTTAATCGAGAAATTGGGCAGTTCTTTTTAACCTAAACTCCTGGGAGCTGCTTGGGGCCCAGGACACATTTTCTGTCTTCGGGGTAAGACAACAATCACTGATGTGTAAACAATAAGCCAAAACTAACACAAAGGCCTGCAATGATAAATTCGCTCTTGTGAATTTTCTAAGGCAGGAATATGAGCAAACACATTTTATAATGCTTCTAACAAGGTAACCGGAAAATTGAATTGACCAGAATACCCATTCCCAAACCATCCCAGTTAAGAATTACACACCTAGTTACAGACCCATTCAATTCTAGCTTAATGTAACATTTGCTCACGGCAAAGGAAAGGTGTGACAGAGGGAGCCTGGGTCTGCCATAAGTAAGAAACCAGGACGTCCCTTAAATATCCCTTGGGACTGCTGCCCACCCACCTGCCCTCTGCTTCCATCCCTCTCTTCTCCTACGTCGGTAGTGGCCGCAGCCCTGGAATGCATTTCTGTCGACATCATCTTCAGGAAGGCACGCAGGCTGGTTTTCAGTTTATAAACCTGTAACTCAGATAGCATCTCCTTTTTGCCCTCTGCACAAGCCCATAAACATCCCCAGCCCTGGCTCATGACGGGTTCTTTCCTCTAATGGAAGCTCCCTCCTGGATATCCCAAAAGAGAAAGATGTGTCTGGTAAGTGGGAGAGGTCAAACCCGAGCACAGCTATTTATTACATATACTGCGACCAGATGGAGCTAACTCATCCATCAAAGCCCTCGTCAGCCTCATCACATTAGCTTCTTATAAAAGCCTCCTGCTCTTTCCCCTCGCAGTCCAGCTCTGCCACTTCTCTCCTCCTCTCTCTCTCTCCCCCTCTTGCTCTTTCTCTCTCTCGCTCTCTTCCTCTCATGCACTTGCAGGAAAATGAACCCTCTCTAACCCCATTGCCGTGTTCCTTAAATCATGGCTACCCATCACTCCGTAGCTATTTTTAAACTTTACCTTTATCAATACTCATCCTGTAGCTCAGGGAGATATTAAAACTGTACTGGGGCAAGGAAGGGCGTTTCTGACACTTGCTCCCTCATTCATCAGTTCCTCATAGGCCCGTTGGTGACAATGAAAAGATTTCACAATACCGTGCAGCAGAAACTCATTCTCCTGCTCATCCATCATGCTCAACCTAGCAGCAGTTCTACTGACCTAATCTGAAATGCCTCGGTACTCACTGGAGATTTCTTAAAGGCACCCTTCATTGTTGTCCGTAACAAAGAATAGGCCTGGGCCATTCGATAAGGAGGCTAAATGGTGCAAGGATTAATGAAATATCCCTTCATCTCCCCAGTCCTGGGTTCAAAGACTGCGTGGCAGGGGCAGGCAAGCACCCTCTTGCAGGCTGGACTCAGCACAGCCCACTGATGGTTCAGCTTAAGATGCTTAAATACAAAAGACCACTTCTTGGGGCACAAAAGGAAGAAGGGCCCTAAATTGTGTATGCCGTCATCAATCCATTTCTTCATTCATTCACTGGTTTGTTCTCTCATTTAGCAAACACCTTTTAAATATCTACTAAGCACTAAGTTCTATTATAAGCATCGGAGACACAACGGTGGCAAGTGTAAATGCTGGTTGCCAGGAGCTCACTGCTTAGTGGAAGGGAAAGCAAAAAAAAGCAAAGATTTCCATGACAGCAGTTACAGTAGACTGCTAAGTGTCCCCCGGCACACTTCCCCCTTCTTCCTTTCAGGAATAGAATTCCCTTTGAATTGTAGCAGGTACATGGCAGCCAAGAAAATGACTACATCTCCCAGCTACCCTTGCAGTGGGGTGGTGCCATGTGACTAAGATCAAGCTAATGGAATACCAGTCAAGTGCTCTGTACAAAGCTGATGTCGAATTCTTAAAATGGAAGTTGGCTGTGCTTCATGGGGCCTCCCCTCTCCCAGGGGATAGAACACAGATGCTGATGAGCCATCTCTGGCCATGAAGACAAGGACAATGAATTGAAGAATGGCAGAGCAACCAGGTGGAAGGAGCCTGGGTCCCCAGATGACCTCAGGGAGGAGAAAGACTAGAGGTATTAAGTGACACTGAACTGGCCATGGCAGTGATCCAAGCCCTCTTTGCAGGGACTACACTTGTGTGGTGGTGATAGGATAAAGGGGGCTCAGATATCCAATTTCCATTTTGACCTTCAGAGGCATCTGAATGAAGCCCAGAGGAGAAGTGCTGCCTGCCCTACTGGTCCTTGTTGTGTTTTGCAGCTGACATCAGCCCCATTTAAATGCTCACAATGAGGACAAATGAGAGGAAATTCAGAGACCTGAACAGACAAACACAATAAGCACTCCTGATTTATTTAAGTTCACAGACCATTTACCCCTTACCCTCCAGCTTGCTCCTTGCTAAACAAAACAAAACCCGCGCCAGAATAGTGTAGTTCCTTAGTCCACGCTGTTCATTCCGCAAGCTACTTACTACTGACGTGTTCTCTGAACTACTCCCATTTCAGATTTCTATCCTCTCTCTGGAATGTAATGGAAGTTCCCTGAGGGTAAGGATCACAACTTCACCTTCTCTCCCATGTGGGCTCAGCAAGCCACAGGCACTCCAAAAATATGTACAAAAGAAATGCAATAAGGGAGACACTGGGCAAAGTTTGTAAAAACAAACTGGTGCTGGAAGCAACGTTTGAGGCACTGTGGTTTAGTTTCCTCATTATGCAGACACAGAAATAGGGAATCCCAAAGCAGATCAATACTGAGACCAAGGTCTCACAGGTAGATAATGGTAAAGATGCTACAAAAACGTGGTCTCTCGCACTCTTGCTACAATAGCAGAATACCAGCTTGGGCCAGAAACAAAAGCAAAGCCATTTATAAATGCCAAGGGCACCTACTCCAACCACTCCTGGACTCAATCACCTCTCAACCTACTCATGTCTGACCACAAACTCCAGTTGAGAGCCCAGAAGCATCTGAGGTGGTGGAGAATGGCAGGAGACATGTGACGTATAGAGAGACAGAGGTACACGACTGGCACAACTGTCATCTACATCAGGCTTTCAACCCATTCTCCTGGTATCTAATCAAGCAGCAACTCAACGATTTTCAATTTCAAAAAGCACCAATTTCTCTAGCCAATCACAATGCCAAAAACCCAATCTCTACTTTTTCAAGTACAATATCCATATCTTATGACTAATATGTAATATACAAAAGAGTTTTATTTAAAATTACTTGAATCTAATATACCATTGATGTTAATAAACCACGATTTTATGTACCACTGAGAAAAACAAAGCTATTAAACTGCAACATAATGCTTCCCAATCACTTTGGATTTTTATTTTATACTTATTAAAATAGTTATTTTAGACTAATTTACACATGGATTTTTATCACTCATGTTCATTTATAAAAAAATATTCCTAAAAATTTCTTCTACTCATTGCCTGAGTCTTCGGAATCAATTTTCAACTCAGAGTTTATTGATGTTTGTGTTGTTCAAGCAAAATACCATCTTCTCTGTCAGTCAAGAGTGTAGCTGATGCAGCCACCGACAAGCGTTCTGCAAGTTTTGATACTGGCACTTTCTCAATCTTACCGGGAAACATCAACAGGTTTTCAGACAATAACCAGACTTAAGAGTCTTTCCTTGAATGGTCCTTCAGTCATTTGTTGACTGAAACCTTAGGGATTACAGTTCAGAGGAGCCACCAGGAATTGCTTCCGAGGCTGCCCAAGCACAGACTGAGACAGATATGCTGCAACAGACCCTGCACATCCACTTTCATTCAGAAGACATCATGACTTGGAAAGATGTGCCCCTCTTTCAGAGACATTCAAATTTGAAGAAAACATGAATTTTAGCACCATGGAATGCAGTATTACTTTTAGCAGGCATTTATATTATCTTCCCAGAACTGCATTGCTGCACATGAGCTTATGGTGGGGCTGCCTATAGTGCGGGTTGTGCCTTGGCTGCTGGCCACAGAAATAGATGAATGATCCCAATCCTAGTACCACACTCAACTGCCCCACCCCACAGCTGGGTTCTACACTCAGGGAATCACAAGGCCAAAATCAAGGTGTCGGTCTGCGTGTGCTCTTATCGCAGGCACAGGGGGAGAAAATTACCTTCCTAACTCATTAAGGTTGCTGGCAGAATCCAGTTCCTTACAGCTGTAGATCTGATGTCTCTGATTCCTTGCTGCTGCTGGCTAGGGTCCATTTTCTGCCCTAGCTGCCCCGTACCTTCTCACAGAAGCTCCCCCATCATCAAGCCAGCAAGGGCATATCAAATCCTTCTCACACTTTGAATGTCTATGACTTCCTCTGCTTCCACCAGGTGAAGAAAGTTCTGTGCATTTAAGGGCCCATGTGATTAGACTGGGCCCACCTGGATAATCTTCCTTTTGTAAGGTCCACTGTGCCTAAAAATACCAAAATTAGGGCAATGATATTTCATGGTCTGGGGACTAGGGGGCAAGGAATCTTGGGGGGCCTTTCTTAGAATTCTGCCTACCACACTAGCCCTCCTGTGAAGTATGACAGGGACCCAATAACCTTCCGATAAAATCCTTATCCTCTTAAGCTGGATCAAGTTGGATTTCTGAGCCCCAATATGCTATTATACTAAATAGAGCTAAGGACTAACTATTACAAGAGTGACCCAACTTGTTTTGACCAAGGGGTAACAGATAGCACTATTCTTAAATTAATCTAAATAAAGCCACTTTCAAAGCCATTTGGGAACATATGCCCTTCAAGAACCAAATTACCAACAACAGTAGAAATGCAGGAGGGTGACAACAGTGCCTGAAGGACCTGAACAGGAAGCTGGATGTTGCCCTCGCACCTCACACGGGGCTGGCACAGCCAACAGCTCAGAGCCCCTAAAAGACACTGTCCTTAAGAAAAAAAAATCCTAACATATATATTTTAAATACTACATATAAGGGGAAAAGGAACCTTCCAAGCTTTTGTCCTAACAACCCACCTAGGGCATCTACCTTAGAATATATCCTAATTTAATTATAAATAATCTTATTTCTGCCGTAGTACCCTTAGTGAGGCCTCCATTCAAAAAAGTATCCCTCACTCACATTGCCAAAATTATTCCAGTATTCTCTGTAACATGAGACCAGAGGAGGACAGAGCAAAAGACACAGACAGGAGGGGAAGAGAGAGGGAGAGAGAAACAAACTATCTGAAGAAAACCATTTCAGATTTTTCTTCAACACTTATCTCCAAAATGGCCCATTTGATTCATGAACATCTCTAATGTATATCATCAGTGACTGAAGGAGTTTTTTATATGATTTTTGACAATTTAACAAGTCCTCCTGACAAATTAAATGGTTGTGTTGACAACTTAACTGTACTGCCAATCAATATTTTCAATTACTTTCATTGTCATTCAGAAAAAATACAACACGAGGTCACACTGTGGTAAAACCAAGGAAAGGAAATAAAATGAGGAGCATTTGGTGGGGTGGGGGTGGGAGCCAGGAAAGAAGGCAGAACACCCCGTCACCCGCTTGGGACCAAGGGAACCCCAGGCTTCTGTGACGAGTCTGGAAAATGGCACGTCCCTTGGGGTGACTCTCAGACTCCACAGTGGGGGTTTTCCTCTTCCTACGAGCTATTTAAAAGTCATTCGATTTGAGCCATGGACACAACATTTTATTAAAAGGCCTTTCTTTCAGGCATTTGCCAAGCGGCCACCACCACCACCGCAGCCTCAGTCCTCCAGAAAGGCCCTCCAGGACCGCAGGTAACGTTTCACGGCCTTTCCAGGGGTCGATTGGTCAGCCAGCAAAATTCAAGTCAGAGAATGCCGAGGCAGGGGTCAGCCTTCTTAAGCTCTTCAAAGGGGGAGCAGCAAATCGATATTTTCAAATGTGTGTTTATCATGCGGAAAGAGAAGTTGGCCATGGAGAACAGAGCAAACACACAGAAACACTCCAGTTTTTCACTGTGGAAAAAGATGATCTGGGGGTTAAAGGCAGATATCAATAATGATGATTATTTTTTTAATGATCACTCATAGTAAAAGATTTTAAAAAGGAATTATTCAGTAATATGCACCAGCTCTCAAATAGAGGAGAATGCCATGACAGTGTCGTCGCAGGTCCTTGTGGCTTCTGGCCTTTCCATTGCTAGGGGCTGCCTAGCCCCTAAGAAAGAAACATAAAGTTCCTCCCTCTTCAGGCCTGACTCCCCTGAACAGCTGCCCGCACGGTTTCTCCTCCCACCGTGGGCTGTTCTCCCACCTCCTCCGGCCCTTACACCCACCTCCTCCAGGAAGTCTTCTGTGACTGTGCTGGCTCAGCACGTGCCCTCACTTTCCAAGCTCCCTTTACATAATGTCTGTACCCTCTCCCCATCCCCACCCATTTAGCTCTCAATCATTCAGCGTCTTGTATTATCTTACACATACTAAGTACTTAGAAATATTTAATCTCCTTAGTAAACTGTAAGTATCCTTGCAAAAGGACAATGTCAGCCTTCTCAGGACCTCTCACCATAACTGAACCAGGGATGGCAGGACAGGTTCACTTCAAATGCAAACTCCAAATGATGGGTAGCAGGTGCCAGGAATGATATGTGAAGCCAACCTCACAGGCGATAGATACAAGGCCTCACTGAGAGAGAACGCTGTGACCACTTCCCTAGTGATGTTGCCTTGGGTGCAGAATCAGGAAGTTGTGATCCATGTGTCTGTTCCCCCTCTCCTGGACTTAACACTGATGTGTGTATAGCAGGTTCTCAAAACATTAGCTTAAAGAACTAAGTCATTACCAGGCATTAGCAATAAGCAATCCAGGAGTTATAAGGAGATCATCCATTCACTCTCTTAAGTGTTACTGAGTGATCCCTGTGTGCAAAGGGTGGTGCCAGGTGAGAGCGTGGCAGAGTAGGGGACAATGTGTCCCCGGCTCTTGAGGGACTAACCAGCTAGTAAGTGACAGGCATGACCACACAGCGAAGAGTATTCCTGATAACAATATAACAAGTGGCCCCCAAAGAGGACTTCACTTCCATTAGGGGAAAGAGAAAGCAACAACCAGGGGAGACGGCTCTGATGCTGGGCCTTGAATAATAAGAGAATTTAACAGGCAGGGATGGGAGGAACGAACATTCCAGGTGGATAAACACAGAGACCTGACCCAGAGCTCAAAGAGTGCACCGTCTGGAAGGAGAAAGGAGGCAAGAGTGCACAGAGCTGCAGCAGAAGGCAGGGAGTGGCGGGAGACACACAGTGAACTGCTGCCAGGGCTCCGTGGTAGCATCGGTGGCTCACAAAAGGCAAGTGTTGAATTAACGCATAGGGTACTTTCAAGGGAAGGGAAGCTGGAGGCACAAACGAGCTGAGGTGCTGTTATAAAAGTGGAGGGAGGAACCGATGGGGGCCTTGGCTGGAGCATTGCCACAGAGAGGGAAGGAAGGTAGGGCTGACGACTCTGTTGGCAAAGGGCTGTGAGTGCCTGGTTGGACAGGTGTGAGGAAGCAGGAGGGGTGGCAGGCCCAGCCTCCAAAGGCTGCCGTAATCCCCACATGGGATGGTATCATGCAGTTCCCCTCACAAATCCTGGCATCTAGGCAAGGGCTCTTCTAGATTCCCTGCCTTCGGAAACCTGGATGATTCTGGAGACCCTCTCCTGCAAAAGTAAAGAACCTAGAGTTCTCTGGGCTTTCAGAACAAGCATTCCTGTCACACACAAAAGTCATAATGCCAGCACATGGCAGTCTCAATAGTATCCACACATCCTGCCCCTTCCCAACATCTCAGGGCAAGATAGGAATTCCTGAAAAGGCAGGAAAAAAAGGAGATGAGAACTGGTCCTCTTAGCACATGGCACCTGTGGGTCAGAAGACTGCATTTCTGATTTCCTCAGAAAGCCAGGTTCCCTGTCAGAAGTATAAAGACCTTTGAAGCCTGCTTAGTCACTGAAGTGGATCATACCAAGCTCCAAAACGAGGGCTCCAAAGGGGAAAGTCTAATGCCAAGGTGCTCAGGGCCCTTCATTATGACAGCCAGAAGATGGGAGAGGAAGGGCTAGAGGAAAGTTCTATTCCTTCTGCATACTCCTTCCAGAGACTCCTCAAACTACGCCCCACGGCCTGCCCCCACACGCCACACTCCCTTCAAGGAAAACCGGGTGAGCCCACCGTCCTCCCACGTCCAGAACCTGCCCCTGCTCTTTGCAGCACATGGCCATCCCCCGGGACTCTCCAAGCTTCTTCTCATCCTTTTAGGGCTTTTACTTAGAAGGCCTTGAGGCTCAAACATTACAAGGCATTGTAGAAACAATCACTTGATTGCACAGTGTGAAGAAAAGTTGACAAGCCACATGATGACGGCCCAGATTTATGTGTCCTCGGGAGAGGTGCCTAACAAAACCATGTCTCACTGACGGCAAACCTCTTTTGCAAGTGGCCAGCTGCTTCTGCTGTTGCAGGACAACCCTCCTAAACACACACACACACACACACACACACACACACACACACACACACACACACACACACACACACACCCTCACCCTCTCCTCTAATGTCTTTTCTTTGTAGAGTGAACACTCTTCAGCCCTCATGCCAGTATGCTGCAGCAACTAAAAGGAAAAAAAAAGGAGAAGGATCTGGAATCTGGCACATTTCCATCAAGATGCAAACACACATTTACACACACACACGTTTTACAAAAAAAGAAGAAAATTTTAAAGCCTGGGATTGCAGTGTACGCAGGGAAAAGCAGGTTCTCAAAGCCAGTCCTATTCTTGTGTTACTGAAAAACCAATGGATTTGGCTCAGTTCTGTTAACCATCAGCAATTATCTTCCTGTCAAAGCTAAAGGTAACAAATTTCCCCATACCCAGCAAGGCTATATCACCAACCGGACACCAACATCATCTAACGGCAAGTAAATCACCACAGCAGCCATGGGCCCTGACAGACAAATGCTCTGTCTCAGAAAATCCAGGCCTATCACTCAGAAGGGGGAAAGGGTTCTCTCAGCCGGTCTCACAGAGAAGAGATTAAATGTTGCAGATTCGGTAAGTACAGTAGAAAGCAAATCCTAAACATGAGAATTATTAATGGACTTTACACTGGTCTTTTTAATCTGTTGCCAACATATGCTCATCTATTTTACCTTAGTCTGCCTTGTTTCCTGATGGACGTAACAGGCAGGAACAGTGTATTATCCCAGCCTTAATCAGAGCCAACAGCACAAGAACAATGTCCCGCCACCTATCAAATGGGGACTATTTTAGCAATAGCTGTTCTTTTATAATGAAAACTGTGTAATAAAAGATACCACTAATATGCCCCGTCCTTACACTTAACAATAACATTTGTTTCATGATATGCTACATAATGGGGATATCAGTTCTTAACCTGCTCAGGAACAAAGTACTGCATTATCACAGGCAATTGGAACTTGGCTGGAATTCCCTGATAATCTATGTGTGGAAGAAGCATTTCCCCCCCAAAGGACATAGAGTGCTGGTGTCAGACTCTAAGAGCCAGTCTACAATTTGAGAAAAGACACCTTTAACCTACACAATCACCAACCATTAAATGTGGAGCTGGAACACACAACATTATGCAAACATCACTGGGGGATCTCCACTAGAAAATACAGTGGGTGTGTGGGTGTCTGCAAAGAAGCTTACTTTATTCAACAATTTATTTCACTCAAGGCCCTTCTGTGAACCCAAAGCTGAAGTAGGAATAGTGGGGGTCCCAAATGATATCACTGCCCTCAGTAAAGATACTATCTCCCTGGGAGGATTACGTTTATTCATAGAATCCAGTTATCTAACAAGAGCATTGAAATAACCAGCTATAAAATTCAGAAGAGACAGGCAGAAAGGGGAGAGATCTATGAACTGGCACAAAGTGTCAAAGAGTCAAAGGTGCCACGAAATGTGTGTGTTTTTAACAATAGCTATTTATTGAGTCCCTACTATGTGCCAACTATTGACCAAGTACTTTTGCATATTGTGTTGCTTTTCACAAATCATGAAGAAAATCTTTCTACTCCCATTTTAAAGATGAGAAAACTAAAAACCCGAGAACTTCGTCTGCCCACGGTCACCCAGCTAAGAAGGAATGAACCTAGGACTCAAAGTCAGGCCCATCAGCATCACGGCTACTTCACTTTGCACAGTAGTCTGTGATGGAGGCCAGCTGCTCCCACTCTGATCACCTGCCGGGTTGAGTACCCAAAGCCTAGCATCTGGGACACCTGCTGCCCCATCAGGAACACTGCTGTTGAGACGACTGCCTCTGGTGAGGCTTGTGACTCGGTACAGAGAAACAGACAAGTTCAGAAGTAGTCTTCTGACCTGTGGTCTGAGCTTACCAGCACCATGTTCCAGTCACCTAAGCCAACCAACCCCCCAAATCAACAATCACCCACAGAAAAACAGTAGGTGGCCTAGGCTTTTAAATCTATGTGTAATGTTCATCAAATCCTAAGTATTAGATTAGATTCAATGTAAAACTGACATTTTTGTAGGTCAAAACTGGTCAAATACAGTTAAAACTAGTTCAACACGAGGATTAAAGGCAGGGAATAGCAGGGCAAATCATCCATCCTCAGGTAGAGAGAATTTCTACCCCAGAAAAAAATCTTTGCCTTAATTTCATGCCAACGTTAAAATGGTTCCAATGAGGTGAGAAAAAACACTAGACCAGTGGGAAGGGCCTAGAAAACTGAGTTCCAGGTGTGTCTTTGCCCCCAATCAGCTATATGGCTTCAGGTAACTTCCCACACCTCTTGGCTCCAGTTTCCTCCTATGTGACATAAAGGTGTTGAATTAGAAGCCTTGAAAAGTTTCTTCCAGTTCTGAAATGTTATTGTGCTAGTGCTCTGTGGCTGACATCAAATCTTCTCCTAAGAGTGAACACTTGGCTAAGGAGAGTGACAGAGACCTTGAGGGAATAGCAGTCTTCAATGCGCAGGATGTAACTACCACAGAAGAAGGAAGGAGCCCAGGAAAGGAAAACAAAAGACAAAGTTACTAATGTTACAAAATGGACAATGAGAAGACCTAGAAGCCCAAATATTTAATGTTTCCACTTGCCTACTGGTTGAGTGCCCAAAGCCCAACAAGGAAATAGGATGGGCAGTCTGAACCCATATTTTCCTCATCATGCTCTTCTAAGACATTCTAAGAACTTTAACACACCCACAAATCAAATGCCAGCAGCCAAATGAATTTGGTATTATCCTTCTCAGGATTTATGCCTAATGTACCAATTCCTTGTCTGGTCCTAAATCTGCCATTTATAAGAGAAGCATCCCAAGACCCCAGGTGTAGCCACGTGCTCCATGTCTGCCTGCACAGGGGCACAATGACATTCAGTGACAGGAGAGAGTTCAGAAAAAAAGTTGTAAAGCATGATGGTGTCTTGGATTAGAACATCAAATAGCTCACATGGGCATGGGGGAGAATTGGCAACCTTAAATATAAGAATGATCTGAGGAGACCGGGACTCAGAGGGACTGAATCAGCCCACCAGGCAGCTGTCTGCCTGTACTCACTGTGCCAAAAACATCTAATGGGGCCAAATGGAAGAGAAGAAAGCTATCCAGTAATAGCCTGCCATGGCGCCACATCTTCAGCTGGTCTTCCTGTTTCCCCATTCTCTGCAAGGGTTATTCTCTGGTGTCACCCATAGAAACTATACCTAGTGCCATAGCATCTGAGCAGTTGCCTATTCTAGCAGGTAGAGAAGGGAACACCAACTTGGCCCAACAGAAGAGGCACTTAGCTGAGAGTCAGAAACCTTAGTTCTTGTTTAAAATCTGGAATGATTTACCAGATGACCTCAGGGAAGTTGCAACCCCTCTCTGAACTAATTTACCCACCTCTAAAATGCTGAGCTAAACTAGATCAGATTTGCGAACTGGGGGCCTACAGGCCACATTTCACCCATAGACATGATTTTCCCCCCACGTGAGGTGTTTTAAATATCAGTGTAGCTGCCCACAGTGAACAATCAAGACATTTCAAAGAAAAATCTATACTTTCTGGCTTCTCTTAAACAATGAGAAGATCTAAGGTTCAGCTTCTAGTAAGGACAGAGTCGCTTATATTGAACTACCCTCCCATAGATACTAATTATGTATTTTGAACAAAATATTTTTTAAACAACTACTGTGTGAGGGTACTGGAAAGAAACCAAAAGCAGGCAGAAACTGAATGGAAGCTGACCCTTAAAAGAAGTCTGCAAGAGGGTAAAACCACAAGAAGAAAGTCACTGTCTTATTGACTGGAGGAATCAAGGATGAATTGTGCCACTGACAGAGCTGTTGGAAAGAGAGGGGAGAGGTCCCAGAATAGAGAGAAGAACAAAAGGTAAGCCTTAAGAATCTGCAAAACACTTACAACGCAATCCTTGGATGACCCTGGAGTGCATATTTGCTGGGAAGATTCAAGACTGAATAAAAAGTAACAACTGGAAATCTGAAAGAAGTGAACAGAGATGTCAGGGGCTGCTTTCCACAGGGAAGACACAATTCATAATTTGAGTCCAGCCAAGTCAGCTGCCTGCTAGAACAAAAATCCAACATGCTTTTAAAAAAGGGAAACAAGCAATACCAGAAACTGCAGTCTATTAGTCTATACTATGTATTATCCACAATGTCCAGGATACAACAATAAATTACTAGACAAACTAAGGAACAGGGCAATGTGCCATACTCAAAAATTTTTTTAAAGAAAGTCAATAGACGCTAACACTGAAATGATTCATATTTTGGAATTAATACACAAGTACTTTACTGTAATAAACATGACAAAGATCTCAGGGGAAAAGATGGTTATAATGAATAAATGGATAAAAGAGGAATCTCATTAGAGACACGGAATTAAAAAAAGAAACAAATGAAAATGTAGAAACTAAAAAGCACAATATTTAAAATGAAAAACAACGACACACAGACACTCACATTAGGTACTACCTTAACAGGAGAATAAAGATGGGAAAAGAAAGGATCAATGACCTTTAAGGTGGACCAACAGAGACCATCTAATCGGAAAGAAGGAGGACAAAAGATTTAGACACAAACAGAGATTCAGTGTGAAAATTTTAAATGATCTGATATACATATAATTAGGGTCCCAGTAAGAGGGGAAAAAAGAGAATGGGACAGAAAAAATATATATAAAGATCAATTCTAAATAATAATCCCCTTATTTGGAAAAAAGCAACAACAAAAAAACCTTAAACATGAATACACAAAAACTTAAAGAAATCTACACAGTATAAATTCACAGAAAATCATACCTATGAACACTAATGTCAAAATTCTGAAAATCAAAGTTAAAGGGAAAATCTTGAAAGCAAAGAAAAATGATATATTACATACAAGGGAACAATGATTAAAAAGTGACAACTGGCTTCCCACAAGAAACAATGGAGGCCAGACGTAGTGGAATGACCTCTGCAAACTGCTGAAACAACAAAAGTCAAACCAGAATTCCATATCCAGTGAAAATACTCTTCAAAAATGAAAGCAATATAAAGACAACTTCAGATGGACAGGAACAGAGAATTTGTTGCTGGAGATCAAAATGATAAAAAAATATTTTAAAGAAATTCTCCAGGCTGGAAAGAAACATTACCAGATAAATGCTCTGTTGTACAAAAAGTAATAAAGATCACTGGAAATGGCAAATAGACAGTAACATGTAAAGACTATTTTCTTCTTTCAATATCTTTCAAAGATTTATAGCTATTTAAGCAAAATTTTAACACTGTAGTGTGATATTTAACACTGTAGTATGAGACATCAGAGCATACAACCATGTCTGGCACATAGCAGGTCCTCAACAAATAACTGTTGAAAAAGTGTTGTTGAACTGAGGTTGCCAACCTGAGCTAGATAATTACCCCAAACTACTTTTAGCCCTACTATTCCACGAAGCTAAGTAGTTATGGCCAATCTCTTATCCATTTGTACTAATAAACTGTGCAAATAATATCTAATTGCACATTATCCACAAATGTCTTTGAATTCATATGTCAGTATCTCCCAATATGCCACTGAATCCCAAGCACAGTAGCCAACATATGACAAAAGATCAATTAACATTCTTGGCTATGTAACAGACAGGAAGCCCATGATAACTCCACTTGTTTGGGATATATTTCTTTCTAATGACATAGGTAGGAGTAAAGTACAGAAGTTAAGATCAAAAGTTTGGATATTGGACCAAATTAACTGTATCTGGTTGTGAAACTTTTAGATGTGTGGCCTAGGGCAAGTCACTTAAGCTCTCCGGCCTTCTGTTTTCTCATCTGTAAAATGGGGAAAATAATACTTCCATCACAGAGTTGTTGTGATGATTAAATGAGATAAGCTCTTGTGTGAGTGATAATTGGAGATTCCTAGTGGGATAAGTTAGTAATTAAAATGAACTTTAAAGGTATGACCCTCAAAGCAGTTAAATGAGAGTAGACTCGGAAAGATTCTATCTCACATTCCTTTTTTTGCTGAAAATATCACTGAGTGCTTTTGCTGAGCCATCCAATTCAGAGCCCTTTAACTGCATCCCGTGGATAAGGAACATCCATCCTGGAACCATATTCCCGTGAATCCCTGTCTCTATCCTGCTTGCAGGCCAAAATGGCCTGACCACAAAGTGGTCCATTTCTTCATACAAGCTTCTGCTCCAAATGAGGGAGTCAGTTTAAAAGTCAATCTAAGCACATGACTGTACCATCACAGTAGTTTATATCCCACACAACCCCAAAACTCATGGATGATGGGATTTCAAACAAGAGGCTACTGAAAACCAGAATCAGAACCCATAGTTACAGAGGGAACAATGCCTCCGTGATCCTTCAGTTGCCAGCCAGGAACTGCACTGAGACCAGTCTCTTCAAATATTCAGCTTCAGGAACGAAGACCAGGAATCTGGAGACCCAGGTGCAGTGACCAGCGTCCCTCATCACTTAGCACATTAACTGATGAGCAGATCGAGGTGAAATCCTCCTATACATCACTGCAAAACCAACGGGGCTTACCTCACTTTTACTAGTTAAACATAAACTGAGCATGGTGTTTATAATCTCAGCTTCAGAAATGAGTTGCTTCTCTGGTTAATTACTGGTCAGGTGGATTTCTACCTGCCCTTAACTTCCCACAAGTGGTTAACTAACCAGCCCATCATTACCAACTTCATGAGGATTAGAGGTTAAGCATAAGCTTGATTATAAGCCATAAATGTGAGTAATTTGAAATGTTATTGGTTATTACAAAAATATATGATAATAATTTCCTTTTTAATGAAAGGGAACATGTTTATAGTGGTCCCAAGCTCCTTGTTCAGGCTTTGGGAAGGAGATGGGAGCATGATAAACAGCTCAGCTCAGGATGGGCATCTGGGGTGAGGGTGGCACAAATGAATACTCACCACTTAGCAGGCTCATAAAAATGAAAACCCATCACCATATGTGTATGGTAAATACTGAGTTTGTGGGCTCCTTTCTGAAAGGAGATGCATGTTGCTGGGAAAGTCTAAGTGTCAAAGTGTTTCGAAACAGAGGAGCCAAAGAAAAAGAGACCACAAAGTCCCCTTCCCACTGGCGGCACTGTATGTTAGAAGTGAGGACTTGCCCAAGTAAATCCCACACACTGTGATGAAGAATACATATGAAATGCATAATACGTAAAATAATAATACAGACCACAGAGGTATAACAATACACAGTCATGAACCACGTAATAGCATTTTGGTCAATGGCAGACTGCATACGCATCAGTGGTCCCAAATGTTATAACGGCTACCCTACATAGCCTAGGTGTGTAGCAGCCTATACCATCTAGGTTTGTGTAAGTACACTCTATGACGTTCGGATGTTTGCACAACAACAAAATTGTCTAATGATATATTTCTCAGAACCTATCCCCATCATTAGACGGCGCATGACTGTATTTTAAGCCTCCCAACCACATTAACATGGTATGGACAGAAGAGAACATGAACGAGAAGCCTAGGAAGAGTTGGTGAAATTCTGGAGTTAGAATAAAATCTGAATATCCTCATTGAACAGGAAGATAAGATGAGTCTTTTTCCTCAAACAACAGAAGTAGGGCCTGGCTGCTGTCCATATGGCATTATTGCCACAGTCTCCAGTCTTTATGAGGGATTTGTGTTCTGTGCGGCTGCTCTGGGGGCTTCCTGGAGCTACCAGATCACAGGATACTCCACATTCCAGGTGGCTGGCTCTCAGGAAAAGATCCTTGATCCCAAATTCCAATCAATGTCAGACAACCCAAGGCCAATCAAGTCACAGCTCTGCCCAAGAGGTTGCAATGGAGGAAGGGGATCAGAATGGCACCATGCCAATGAGATGCTGGCATCTTTCCTGAACCCTCTGAGCAGGCGAGAGAACTCCTGGGTGAGCAAACCATACTGCCATCAATAGCCAAGAAGCCTCGGAAAGCAAAGTGGCGATAAAAGCTTTATAGCTACCGCTCCTGACGCTGCATGTTCTCTTTCTAAATTAAAAGTCGTTTTCCATTTTTAACAGTCCCAACAATAACACTTTATAGAGCACTCTCTTTTCATGGAGCACTTTACAGTCATTAGTTATTTAATCCTCAGAGGTGTCTCAGAAGGCCAGCGGCCAATGGACTCACTCAGTCCCCTTTCCCTGTCCAGAAGATCAGGAGCTGGCCCATGGAGCGCACGGGCTGGACAGAGGCGGTGGCGTTCCCAATGTGGGGGTGAAGGGTTCCGTGCAAACCGTAAGGCAGCTAGTCTGCATTTGTTGAGCTTATTGATATCTGCAGAACAATTATTTTATTTATTTATTTTTTTTTTTTTGAGGGGGAAGACAGGATCTTTTATTTTTGATGTTAAGAAAATTTAATATGAACTCATGAACAGAAAAAATTACAAGTGTGGTCAATGAGAGTTGAAACAAGAATTATCTTGGATAAGAAAGAATTTGAGAAAGATAAAAATTAACATTTACTAAAATCAAGCAAAACAGTTATGAGTTGATTTTCATGCAAGATGCTTTCTGGATTTTCCACCAGCTCATCGGTTCTTTTCTTTTCTTTTTTTTTTTTTTTTGGTCTTTTTTTGTGACTGGCACTCAGCCAGTGAGTGCACCGGTCATTCCTATATAGGATCCGAACCTGCAGCGAGAGTGTCGCCGCACTCCCAGCACCGCGCTCTCCCGAGTGCGCCATGGGCTTGGCCCCGGTTATTTTTTCTTTTTTTATTTTACTTTTTTATTATTATTACTAGCATATTCATTGTTACAAATCATGATTTTTCTTTATGCCCTTTGCCTGACCTGTCTCTCCCTCTCTTCCCCCCATCTCTAGTAACCTTAGGTTTAGAACAATTATTTTTTAAACACTGTCAAACCATTTTTACCAATAGAACTACTTTTTTGCCTTTGTTCCCCCTTAGCAGACACCAATGCTACTTGTTCAGAGTGCTAAAGATTTTATTAGAACCTTCAAGTTAACAATCCCTCCAAAATGTGTTTGTTGCCTGGAGAAGCAGGTAGACATCACCAGTCCATTTGGATGCTATAACAAACCTGCTCAGTGAAATGTCTGCGTTTCTATTTCACTGAGGGATTTCTATGTACCAAATCAAACTCCAGACAATGTCAAAAGACCTCCCCCCCACACACACACCCATACACTTTCTTAGCTTTTCTCTACAATTATTTCATTTAAGGAATGTTTATGAAACACATACTATGTACAAGACACTGCTGAGTGCTGTAAAGGGCAAGATGTTACAGGTACATAGTTCTTGTACCTAAGGATTCCACAGGCACAGAGTGGAGATGAGATGAACACGTAGCTCCTGCTATAGGAGACAGAAAGTGCCACGTGCCAAAGTAGAGCAAAGACAGCACGGGACCTCTGAGTGCAAACACTCACTTTTAGGTGGTGGAAACCAGAATGGCTTTATGTAAGAGATGGTCTTTGAGAGCTGGGCCTTGGAAAATGAACAGACTAGACAAGTGAAGAATGAGGCATTTCAAGGGTCCTCAGAATGGTGTAAGCACAGGCACCACAAATAAGGCCGGTTAGAGGTGCAAAAGGGGAACATTTGTTTCCAGATGCCTGGGGAGTAGTGAGAGAAGAACAAAGGTCTTTCAGACCCCCTTCCTACCCAAGCCACTTATGATCCCAGCTCTTTCTGTATTTTCACAGTTCACATCAGCAATTGACCAAATTTGTTAACATTCTACCACTACCTTTCACTGCTAGAATGTAAACTCAATCTTATTCAACTGTGTATCCAGAATACTTCTTGGCACTCAATAAACATTTGTGGAATTAATAATCGAATTAATTACTAGGTCATGGAATCCTGGAAATGTAGCCCATCCCCAGTTTTAGTTCCAGAAGGTGCCTCATTCTCTTCGTACGAATCCTTGCTCGCTCGCTCTCTGTCAGATTTAGCGGGCCTGATGTTATCTTACTTCTGCTCAAGGCACATGTATTGATACAAACATGTCACAGGGTCATATCAGAGATACAATGGATGTCCCCTAGTGGATAAGGTTGAAGCATCATGGAGGCAGAAGCCCAAGGGCCAAACATCCACCTAATCCACCTCAGCCCCATGTCAAGACCTGGCCAAAGGAAAGACCTCTGAGAGTAACTACTGCAAACTCACAGCCAAAGGTAATGGAGTAGAGAGAAGGTGCCAAGAGATGAAGAGGACAAGTGGTTGCCTCCTGGGAAGGAACAAGTGAAATGTGACCTGCTCACATTTGACTGACACTCTCTCTTTCTCATGGGCCCAAAGTGCATGTCCCAATGGGAACTCCAGGAAGATTCCAAGGAAGCAGGCCCTTTATTCAAATAAGATGAGCACAGATATTCAGAAGGCCTTCACGTTAAAAACAAAGAATGGGAAGCCAGCCCCCAAAATCACACAGCCAGAGATGCCTCTCTTCCCTGGAGATCATCTCTCCTAGAATCTTTAGGACATGAATTCACCACAAATAAGGACAACAAAACAAAAACCAGCAACAGAGTCTACTGCTTGTGGGGTATGGGCCCCCAAATTTGGTGCTATTCAGTGAAATCCAGAGCGGAAAGCTACATCTATCCAGCAGTCAAACTCAAACACATTTGCACCAGCCCCTTTGTGTTTAAGGCAGCGGCTGGTCATACCTCATATCCAGTGTCCAGCCCCATGCAGGGCCTCTAACCACTGGAAGACATTGCTTCCCACAAAATATGTTTTTAGGACCACGAGGATAATTGAGATAGAATGCTAAGCCGGCATGATTTTGGGGGATCCATCTAAAAAGCCTAATCATGGCTAATTCACTGTTTGCGGCCACCCTGGGATTTCATGCAGAGCGCTGGTTTCACTAAGGTAATTGGTGCTATTGAAACAAGC
Source organism: Cynocephalus volans (assembly GCF_027409185.1). NCBI lineage: Eukaryota > Metazoa > Chordata > Mammalia > Dermoptera > Cynocephalidae > Cynocephalus > Cynocephalus volans. The sequence continues at coordinate 93,846,600 of NC_084466.1, forward strand.
CAGAGCTCTGCAGTTCGCTGCTTCCCTCCTCGCCTCTGGGCACAGAGAGGATCAATATTTGTTAGGATTGCTTCTTGTTCCAACAATGTAAGATTTACAATACTAGCTGGGATTCTCACTCTGTCTTCACACAACTCATCAGTGCAACCCAATTACTAACCTCAGACAAACAACATTAACATGAGCCTCTATGCTGCTTTATTGCCCTTCCTCCAAGTCTCATTTCAGGGTCTTAAGGCAGTGCCACTATAACAGATACTACACTTTAAAGTGTGCTCCAAGGAATAAATTCTCAGTCTTTCATTACTCGTACCTTGATTTACTTCGTATCATCTTGCCGCTATAGACAAAGATAACACACTGTAAATTACAGCCATCCTGTCTTGTAGTTTCAGAGGTAGGGGGAAGGCAGGGAGTGATGCTTTGGCTTCACAATTAGTGCTGGACCAGGCACTACCACTCCCACATCACCCACGATTAGCCAGTGTTTATTAGAACCATTTGCAAAGCGTGGTTTGGACACAAATCCCTTCCCTCCCCCTCGATCCTCCCTCCTGCCAAAGAGCCCATGACATTAGAAAAACTTTAAAGCTGAATGAAAACATGGTTTCCACTGTTTTTTATCTCATCCTCTTGCAGGCTAGCGCTCACATACGTTGGTTCAGGAGGTTACACAGCAAATTTATTTAGTGGAGAAACCCTTAACAGCAATCAAGCTCCTGTTACTAAACGGCTCAAAATCTCCCAAACTGAGAGTAATTCTCAGCAGCATCTTCTTGTCTCCATCTGAAACCTTTGACTAAATCAGAATCATCTACCTTTGCTTGAATTTCAACTAACGAGAGAGACTGGGTAAGGAGAGACATAAAGAAACAGTCACTGGAAAAAGTCCTTCAAGTTAGCTGTAGCAGTACCCCTTATTTGTCCTACAATTTCCTCCATCCTACATCCTATTCCAGTAGCTGATAACTAAGAACATTAGTTTTATGCGACTTGTCAAGCTCAAATGAAAAGAGAGCTAACTTTAATGACACTGCAATTAATCGCCCCAATAGACAGACAGCTAAAAGACAAGATATTGACTTCATTAAGGATAATGTATTATGTCATTAAGTTGGTAGGGTCACCTTGTGTATCATACATGCCTGCTAATATATTGGCATTTTCCTCAAATAAGATAAATTCAGATATGAGTGATAAAGCTGATTAGAAAATGTTTAAAGAGGTACTTTCCTTATAAGCCTGCCCCACTGCCCCAGCTGGATGTGAAGTCCTAGGAAATCATTATAGGCCCAAGATTATTTCAAATACCGTATTCAACTAATTTATAACCTGGTCCTTCCCCCCTTCATTTCCCCTGTTAAAAGGGTGTCTTAACTGATGGAAGTTGGAGAGCTTTTGGCAACCTGATGGTTCACGTGCTTGAGTTACAGGGCTGTTGTTTATAAACACAGCATTGGTTTTATTTTGAACATTCACAAGCCCAGATAATTCAAATGAAAACAGCCACTTGCTAGTGGTGACAGGGGGGTTGAGGTTAACCCTGTCAGGGCCAGTGCCCCAAAGCTACGTGGTTGGGAAGAGGAATTGTGATGCGATGCAGCTCCAAAATGAATCATTCTTTTTAATGAGATAACTTCTTTTCACAGATTATCTAAAGGGAGGTGGTGGGCATAAAATAAAATCATTTTTCATTTAGAATAGAGTATTCACAAATTAAGATATATTTGCTGAAGCTTTACCTGATACCTGATTTCACATAAATAAAATAAGGTTTCTTAAAAATTATTTATCTCTCTTCAATGAATTCAGCAAAAATGTAATCACAGTTCAAATGTTTGAAGCTGAAGGATTGCCATGGAGGGCATTCTGTCATCTTGGAACTGGTAACTGGTTCCACAATATATTTATTTTGGGGATGTTAGGACTTTTTTCCTCACTTAGATATCACTGATTTTACCCAGTAAACATAGTTATGATTTTATTTTATTTTTTTTTTTTTTTTTTTTTTTTTTTTTTTTTTTTTTTTTTTTTTAATTTTATTTTGTCGATATACATTGTAGCTGATTAATGCTCCCCATCACCAAAACCTCCCTCCCTTCTCCCTCCCCCCCTCCCCCACAACCATGTCCTTTCTGTTTGTTTGTTGTATCAACTTCAAATAATTGTGGTCATAGTTATGATTTTATAATATTTCATTTGATCTAAGTAAAATACTTATTTGTAATTGAGAGCTAATCATAAATAATATTTGGATGAGAATAAACCAAAATAAAGATTAGAATGCAGTACTAATTGCTGAATAAGATACTGAAATACATGTCAGGTGAATGCTGTGGTCTGAATGTTTGTGTCCCCCAAAATTCATATATTGAAACCCTAAGCCCAAAGGTGATGGCATTAGGAGTTGTGGTCTTTAGGAGGTGATGAGGGATTTGTGCCCTTATAAAAGAAAACCCAGAGAGCTTGTTTGCTCCTTTCACCACGTGAGGTCACAGCAAGAAGGTACCATCCATGAACCAGAAAGTGGGCCCTCACCAGACACCCAATCTGCTACAGCCTTGATCTTGGACTTCCCAACCTCCAGAACTATAAGAAAATCTCTTTTGTTTATAAGCAAACCAGTCTGTGGTAGTTTGTTATAGAAGCCCAAACGGACTAAGACAGTAAATAAAAGAGGTATGTGTGAATATACATGTTGGATATTTGTGTGTTTATACAAATAGAGATGCAAATAGACTCATACCCACAGACCATGTCTCGATATAATACTGAATCCTGGCATTATATACCGGGAAGAGAATGTCAGAGACCTTTTTCCATCCAGAATGTCTCTTTTTAAAAGATGAGCACATGGAGCTCTGGAGAGGTAAAGCAAGCTGTCCACATTTATGAAGAGTTAGTAGTAAACAACGACCCAGGTCAGATGATTCCCAGGCCACAGGTATCTCCTCCACACCTCTCCAAACCACCTCCCTCCCTACACATTTCTTTCTTTCTTTCTTTTTTTTTTTTTTTTTAACAAAACCAACCCAACTGTATTTATTTAATATACACCACAAGGGCTCAACCAGATACTTAATTTAAAAAACAGAAAAAAAAGAAAAATACCATAGCTCAAGATACAGAGTCCTATACAGAAATCAAGGAAATCAAGGAAAGAACAGACCGTGTAAGGGAAAAATAAAAAGACAACACAAAGAGAGTCCGGACAGCCCAAGTCACGGCTCTTGGCTGAAGACCTGCTTTGAGTAGTTTTCTTGCAGGTACTTCTTAAAAGCTGTGGAGTTTTTCCAGAGCTCAGCAGCATGTGTGTTCAAAGGGCTATCGATGTTGGGTTCTCCTAACAGGCTCCGATGGAGGTCAGGACAGTCCTGACATTGTATAGGGCAGACCACTTGTCCTTCGGGATGTCCACGCAGATGTTACCCTGGGTGTCCATGTTGGGGTGGTAGCAGAGTGTGAGAAACTTCACCATGGGTGCATCGTAAGTGTGGCCACTGGGAACTCAAGGGAGAGCTTATACCTCAGGTCCTCACATACTGTGCCAGCTGCTCCATGGATGGTCTGATTCAGGGAAGGAAGAAATGCCTTTGTCACTACAAATCATTAGGTGGTCATCAGCTCCTGCTGTAGCCTCTTGCCCACAGGGCCCCAGGCAGCACCTCTGCTGGGCTCAGCTCCTTTATGAGTGGCGGTGACGCTGGCAGTGGCTGGGTCGCAGTTTTGAAAGGCCAGCCAGGTAGTGCTGGCAGAAAGACAGGAGACTGGAGAACACGACTGCAACTGCAGGGCTGCAGGCCTGCCTGCGTTTGAATTCCCTCTCTACATATTTCTAAATCTACTTTTCACACCCACTGATAGAATGTTCTGGATTGTGTTTCTTTTATTGGACTATAGAAATGTAGGACACAAGGCACTGGGTACCTTATAAACAAAGATGATAAAAAACAAGGCGACATCTTACCAAACTCGACCAGGCAGATGACCTAAATGTCATTGCCTTCTCACATATAATCAGTCTTTCGAATGGAAAAATGAATTAAAAATAAAAACAAAGGGGCAAGCACACCACAATCCAGAGACCAGAGCAAAACCTCCGATTTGATGTCCCCCAGCCCACGTTTGCTTCTTGCCGTTGCTACTGACATTAAAATAACTAGCTTGATTTTTCCAACCTCCGCAAGGAGAGCAGGACTGACAGCAGTGGGAAGCGCCTTGGCCGCTGTGGACAGACGCCCTCCCAGAGGTGGACGGACTTCCGGCCACTCCCTCTCCAAAGCCACCACTGATTACCAGCACCTGCAGCCCTTCGTGCCACACCATCCCTTTTAACCTGAACCCTCATCTTTTCTATTATTTCCATTAAGGTTGTCAAAACCAGAAGTTTGGGAACCTTTCTCTGTGACCTTGGCATTTCTTTGCAGGCTTAACGTATTGACATTTTTTCCTCTGACTGCATCTCTTCTCATTTGTCATGATTATTGCTGAATTTTTCAACTGTCATTCCCAAACGTAAATCAATGGTTGTCTACTTCCCCTTTGTCATATCTGCGCGGCAAACAGCCTTTCCCTTCTAAATGAAGCTTCCTCCCTTTCCATCCATTAAAAGGGGCCTGTCTGCAGGAGAAGTCAATCCTTTGTTAGGTCATTGCATTTATCACGCTTCCAATCAGTACCTGACACACTTATTCAGCCAGGTCCTCAACCACACAATCATTGCTCATTTGGGGCTTTTGCTGAAATTTATTTATGCATGGTGTTCTCACTATCCATCTTGGGCAGTTTTAAATTTTTCACCCCTGCCCTTCTCTTCCTCAGGATCCTCAGTGCTTTGAGGGAATTTGGGAGGTGGAGGGCGGAATGCAGTGATGGGGCCAGGGCACGGGAGGGGAGAAGAGGGAAGAACGAGCTTTGTTTCTGGGAAAGTGGCTGTAAGCGAGCTCCCGTCTCGGTGAGAAACTGAGAGCAAACCAAGAGAAAAGCTGGATCAGGGCCTGGGAGCCCAGATTACACAGCACCATTTAAGTCAGGAGACCCTCTCACCATGAAAGGCGCCCAAGAGGGACAATTCCAATGCTGTACTCCATGCGAGTGAAGTCCCATCAAGCTTAATAAAACCCCTTCATAAGCAGATTGACTCCAGTTGCCATACAGAACTCTCTAAGAGGAAAACTGTTCTAAAAGCGAAAGGGAGCAATCCAATTTCTAAGAAGTCACACTTCACCCAGGTAGCTGCTTACCTTGAAACAAGCCAATATATGTTGCCAGGAAATTCCCAGATGAGCGTGGGACTGACACCAACACCATTAACGGGCACCGACCGAGGCGGCCAGACCACTCATGGCACCTGCATCCTTGCACTGAGCAGGCGTCTCTTCCCCACCTGCCACAGACCAGCCCTTTATGCCTTTGCCGCCTCTTCAAGGTGCTCATTATCACATAGGTCTCTGGCACTGGTGCACACCCTGTCTTCTATATGAAGGAAAATATTTAAACAGAAGAAATCTAGGCTTTCTCCTTCCCTACACATGCTTTCCACTCAGGGATCAGAGAAAGGACACCTTCAAAAGCAGCCAGGGCCCTGCTGGCTGCCCAGCCCCATCCTGGCCTCTCCTCTCTCCCATCAAGGCACCCAAGGCAAAATAAGACATGGAATGACAATAATCCTAAGGTATGTTTAATTTCTGTCCCCCTCCTTTTGCCAAGAAAGAGTCCCAGTAAACCAACAAGTCCATACAAAGGCTATGACTAAGGGGAAAGGCTGGCACTGGGTACCCTGAGGTGTTTGATGTGTGTAATTACATGTTTATGCCACAATGAATGAAGGATAAAGTCATTCACCCCTATTTCATTTTCCTTAGATCACTAGGTGATGCTTTCTCTTCAGAATTCACAAACCCACATTTTGCAGACTTAGAAATTAAGGCCCACTATTGTTGAACAGCTTGCCTTAGGCTGCAGAGCTAACCAAGAGGACTGGGGCTGCTTTGTCCTCTAATGACTAACTGCTCCTGGGAACTCTGAGAAGTTTCCTGATGTGCTTGTTCTTAGGACTGCTGTTTAAAGTTGTACAGTATACAACCTGCAGAGCTGGACACTGTAGCTCTACATAAGTATGAGGAAACAGGAAGAGGATAAGCTGTCTTCTACAACAACCCTGATACAGGTAAAAGCATCTCAAGACAAAGCCAATACTACAAGAACCTAAAAGTATATCCCCGGCAAGAATAAATACCAAAACACACTCTATCATGGCATTCTCCTCATCTTACCTAATACTCTCCCACCCATCTCACCAACCCTCTGCACAACTTGTGAAGCTATTTTTATGTAGTGTTAGTGGGTCCAAAGTACTAGATACACCACTCTAGCAGATGCACAACCAGAGAAGAATTATTGCTTCATCTACTTAATGGCCCTAGAGTATCTTATAGGGACATATATTGTACTCTGGACCTTCTGTGACCTCAATTACTGTGTCAGGAAACCACCTTGGGCTGGATCCACTGCTCTTAACAAAGACTAAGCTGTATTTCTTTTTCCTGCAAAGACTATAATGTAGCCAGAACTGTATCTGGAATATGTTCTTGCTCTTGAAGTCCTCATCCAAACATGGGTTCAGGTATTTAAGACAAGTCTTGAGCTATTTCTGCATTAGAAATGCATCAGAGCCAATTTCCATGGTTGAATGTGGCATGACAGGTTGAGGGATAAAGAGTCTAGTGAGTCTCATTGGCCAATCTCCTCCAGCATCCTCCTAGGACATCTCAGTGGCTTGACTCTCCTTTCAGCCTGATCATTTGCTTGAAGGTGATGAGTCAGGATGGTGACAGCTCAGATAAGTTTCCTGTCTACAACTTCCTTAAATTCAGACCCACTGTCAGAAATGATAGCATCTTGCAAGCCATGTGCAGAAAGCACCTGTGATTATTTCAGAAAGGGCTAGAACTAGAGTATCCATGAACACATTGAGTCATTTTCAAAAGGAATCTATGCCTAGATAATTCTGCAGAATTAATACTGATTCTTGACTAAGGCTTTGGTCAAGTAACTTTATAGTTTACAAAGCACCTTTCACATACACTATGTTTACTGGGTTCCACCAAGTAGCTTGGCATTATCCTTAACAGTACTCAACATTATACTCTATTACAGACCCCCAAATATAAATTCTAGTCAGTTGTTTAATGTGGAAAATTTACAAAAGGACTGCATTTAGAAGGGCCAAGATATTGGTGATTAATCTTTGGAATAAACAACATAATTTTAGCTTTTCAAGGGTTTTCTTGGTGGGGGGGGGCAGATACTTAGGCTGGTTGCTTAGAACAGTTGAATTCTATACTGAGCTTCTCTACAGTCATCTCTTCAATTACAGCCAACTGGAAGAACAGCCCAAAACACATAATTTGCAGCCATGTTCCTGATCACTCAGGCTACATAGGCCAGAAAGCTTCAAATCAAAATCACAGATGAGATCTGCGGCAAAAGGCCGTCAGTGTTTATTTGTCTTCCAGGCTCAAAAGAAAGTACAGCCACAGGGAAAGAACACAAGACATTATATATGTACTAACGCAGTCAAGCTTGAAAATGAGAACTCAAAGAAACCCATTATTGGTACAAATGATAATAGCTGTTTATTGAGATAGTTTACAATTTCTCAGTTCTCACAATAACGGCAAAGTCAACTTCATGGACCTGTGTTCTGTTGTGGAGAGTGCAGTCTACGTGTGAGTGAGCTCTCGGGGACTTTGTGGCCAAACACGGCTTTGACGAAGTGAGGCAAAGAAAGCACTTGATAAGATAGAATGGTTTTTGGTTGATCCTAATGTGTGAATATGAACTCATAAGTCAATAAACATTGAACACTCTGAAGGTGGTGCACATCGGGCAAAGCCAGCTCCATGGATAGGTTTTCCCCAGTGGGAGAACCAGGGAGCTCAATAACGCTGATGGGGTGAATGTCACAAGCCTCAGTGGGCCTTGAAGCTCTTCTCTCGGTTAGAGTCTCACGGAGGCATGAACATTCTGGGGTGGACTTCCTTGAGAGGAAGCTCAGAAGAAGGAAATGATGCAGATTCTAATTTCGCATGTTTCCCTTCCATTCAGAGCCATGCCTTATAATAACATTAATGATTCCCAAAGGTATTATGGCAACTACATCTCCCATTGGGGGATCAGGATAACTATCACTGTCGTCATTTTAGGTGATACCCCAGCTAATATCCTAAAAATCTAGGTCTCCATGAGGCTGTAGACATCCCTAAAGCAATGGAAATTCTGAACTGAAAGCCTTTAATATGAAAGGCTACTTAATTAGTGATGACAATTTAGACACACAAACAGTTATTTATATGTTTAGCAAGGTCAAATTACACAGTGACCTCCCTGCCTTTTTTCTTCCCCCAAGGATACCTGTGAGTTGACTGGCCTCTAACATTGGAAGTAGACTCTACTGTCTCTGTTCACAATGCCCATGACATTTCCAAAAAGTCTACCTTCCTGGGTACTGCAGCTGATTCTACCCTGGAGAGAGACTCAGGTTCTTCAACTTTTTTAAAACTTGGAGTAAAAGGTAGTTTTGGGTCCCAAGCAAATTAATGCAGCAGCTGAAACCAGATGGAATGATATCATTACCCCTTGTCCATTTGCTAGAAAATGCCTTGGGAATTCAGTTGGCAAAATCTTGCAACTTGGTCTAATGGTGCCAATACTTTGGAATCTAATTATTTGTCCATGGGAGAATGTTCTGGTAACTCTGGAAGTGGCAAATGCCCCAGTACTGAAGGAATCCAAGTGGACCACCTATAAGGAAGGCTGTAGATGGAATTCTTATTAAGCTTTTGAGTTGAATTAAATAACCTCAACTCTTGACTTAGGGATTCTATTTTTTTATTGTCCAAGATTACTTCACTGTCATTGAAACCAGCATCAACAACATCATCTAACGTCCACTTACTGTAGTTTTCTGACTTATAAATCTAGGAGTAGTGCCTTTAGGTCATAGATTACATATATTTTATTTGGCCAATACCTCCAGATTTCTCCAAATGGCTGTACCAGTCTATACTCTCACCAGCATTGTTCAAGAATTCCAGTGTCCCCTCATCTCCAAATAAGACACCAAGAAATTCAAAAAAATGCTGCCTCTATGAAAGTCCTCAACTCTACACCACAAATAGCCTGCCATTACTCCATTCTCATTTTAGCTGGTAAAATTTAAATTTCTAAACAATGATTGATGGTTCTGGTGAGAGGTGTTTATACAAGATCTTAGTCTTAGGCCAAGCAGGTGAAAGAACTATTATTTGATATATTTAGGCTTCATGAACCATCAGAAGCTGTGCATAAACATACTCGGGGCTCTCATGATTTTCTTCAAAATAAAAGCCTTTCAGCACATGATTCCAAGAAAGCAGAATGACTGACAGTCTTCAATGTGCTTCACGGTATGAATAAAAGGTAATAAGATTTGCTAAGGTCTCGGGGGGAGACTGTATTTAGTTATTTTCCAGTAGTACCTAGGAATGATTTTGCACAGTACTTGTTGATGAGCCTTGTTTTTAAACAGGATCCCAACTCTGTAACAACAGAAGTCTGGGAACAGAGGCCTCAAAGAAGTAAAGCCTGAACAAACCCATAACAACAATATTTAATATTTTTTGGCAAAAAAGTAGTTGGGATAAGCCCTGATCATCCTACGACACTGTAATCCTCACCTACAGGATCCCCAAAGTAATAAAACAGGAACTCAAAACCAAAACCCTAAAAGGCTAACCTGCAGTGGTGGTCTCCGGCACATACAGACTCTCCCGTTCACACAGAAATTGGAGGACTATGTAGTCGAGGGGCCCTTTGGTAGTAAGGCAATTTCCCAGCCTCAGTAAAACAAATACCTAATATAATTGCTCTACTCAGCAAATTATTAGTTATGTAATCTTGGGGAAATTACTTAGCTTCTCCAAGACTCAGTTCCCTCACTTCAAACATGAAGATAAAAGCTAGTCCACCATGGTGCTGGCTGGCATAAATGAGACAACAGGTGACCATAGACAGTACCCAGCACAAAGGCCTCACAGGTGTGGCTATGCACCCATCTCTACAGAAAAATGTGAGACACCCATTCATACATGGATTCTACTGACCTGCACTCAAACTCATACTTATTCATACACACACAATGCACAAAAATACTCATAGATGCACTCATGCACACACACACATCTGCACCCATCCACATTTCTGACAGGCTTTATCACCCTTTTTCTTCCCTGGTCACACCACCTTGTGCCACCTGGGCATCAAAGTTCTTTCTGATCATGGTTAGTGGTACAGCTGAAACAGGGTCCACGGTGCTTCTAAAGCCAACTCCCACTCAGCATCACAGAACATTCGAAGGCGAGAATGGCCAGGGTCCATAGAAATAATCAGATCTAGTGAACCTAAAATGTATTTTTTAGTGGTACAATTGATTCTTCAAAGCAAATCTCACCCAGTTACCCCAATGTATAAAGCAGATACAGGCAGTGTTGCACATGGGGTATCCAGAGCCCTGTGTGTGGTCCCTTCCCTAGGTGACCCTAAGATCCTGCCACGGATCCACTGGGATCTAGAAAATACCCTTCATTTAGCATATGGAGGAAGTGGAGCCCAACGTGATAGAGGGAATCACCCACGGCCACATGAGTGGTTTGGATCAGGGCAGAACCTAAAACCTATATATACTGGCTCAAAAGCCACCTTCCTTCCCCCCCGAGTTGCCAACATATAGCCATCCAAATATCAGCATTTATATTAAGCATTAAATCCATTTTACTAAACAGTAACTACCCTCGCTGTATATGACGCACCAAGCTTTAGATGTCAACTAATTTGACTTACTCTTCCTTTCATTGCCCTTATATCTTGCTTAATAAGACATTTTATTCAGATACTGCTGGGTAATAAAGGAAGAAGCATAGTTGCCAAATGTACTGCCATTTTTATTTTTAGCTTCACTGGAGTAAGGGGTTATTTTCTTGTGAAAAGGATGAAATGCAGCTGCTGGCCTTTTAAATTGTATCATGCAATCCTGCTTTTGCCAGAGCAATAGATTTCCAGATAACTGCAGCAATCTTCTCGAAGTGTAAAAAAACAAAACCAAAAAAAAAAAAAAAAAGAAAAAATAGCCACTGCCACCCTTCCCAGACCCCACCCGGTCTGAACTGTAAAGCATCAGAAAGAAAGGTTATTTGAACCCCCCCCTTATGAATTTGCTGAACCTCCACCCCACCCCAAAGGCCAGGAGACTACACTTACAGACTCTGCAGCCAACAGTGCAGAGCTCTGGCACTCCCTATTATAGTTCTGAAAAAAAAAGATGATGATGATGATGATATTAAACTAATATTTATTGAGTGGTCATCACATGTAGGTGCTATGTCAAGGGCTCTATCTGCATTACTTTATTCAGTTTTCACAATAACATTATAAGTCAGGTACCATTGTTAATGCTTTTCCACAGATGAGGATGCTGACGTATAGAGAGGTTAATTTTCCCACAGTCACCAGTTAGTATATGGTGGAGCTGGATTTGAACACAGGCCTGCTGGATTCCAGAGCCTGCACTTATAACCAGCACTCTAGATCTGACTTGTAGATTGCTGAGGCTTTGGTGTCAGCAGACCTGAGTCCAAATCTACTCCACTGTTTACTAGTTGTATGTACTTGGGCAAGTAGCCTAACCTTTCTGAACTTCACTTTCCTCATCTGCAAAATGGAAACAGCACCACTAGCTTGCAGCCTTTATGGGAAATGTGTCTTAGACTCTTGCCTCAAGTCAGGAGGTCACTCCTTTAATAATTAAATTCTGGGCTCGAGGCTACCTCAAATTAATGAAAGCAACTAGGTTCTGCTGCAAGAGTGGGGGTGTCACAAAATTTGCAGAATAAGCTTGGGAAGAGTGGGACAGAAGGGAGAAGAGAGAAGGGGAGAGAAGAGGGAGAGAATGTATTGATAGAAGATCACTAGCTTTGAATATCTCCATCAAACACAAGAAACCAGCAGCGGAGGGAGCTGCAGACTTACACTGTACAGGCTGAAGACTTACACAGTTTTACAATGGATTACACAATGTACAAATTTTGCACTTGGGATAGGTGTAGTCCAGAGTTAGAACAAGGACCAATGGATGGAAGTTCCAGGCAAACACCTTTGGTTCATCCTGAGAACAAACTTCCTACATGTCTCAGGTAAGTTGTTTCGTGCTGCCCCTGGATATAGTGAGTACCCTATCTTTGGAGACCCTTAACCTGGAACACTGAAATGGTTGGCTAAGCTCCTTCCGTTCCAATCCTGAAATTCTCTGAAATCCCAGTGGTGCTCTTGAAGATGCAACTTGAAGCTAACAGTGTTGCTATCCAGCTTTTAGACTTGCTGCACCAAGAGTGCAGTGACTAGGGGAGGCTTCTTAGAGACACACCAAGCTGACATGGATCTCATAAAACACAGAAAGATAGTGACGGGGTGTGTCCTACTATGGAGAGATGGAAGAGTTCTCTCTTGGTATCAGACAGGATTGGAAAAGGCCAGAGATTCCCAGGAGAACAACAACAAAATCTCCTCCTGTGGCAGGAAACAGCCTGCTGAGTAGAAAGCCACTTTGCTTGTTTACAGAAAGTTCCAGGCCCAGGAAACCAAAATAATGGAAGCATGAGCAGGTGCTGAAGAGTGGTGGGCATCGCTGTGATCCACAAGATGTGCCTGCAGGACCGGAGAATGCAGGTGCAACCCCAAATCACCATTTATGCCCCCAAACACCCAGGGAAAGACCCCGCTAATTAATCCACTGAGTGAGCAATTTCATACTCCACTGTGTAAAATCAAGATGCAAAGGTGGGCAGGCGACCACCTCGCATCTACAGGCAAGAAGACCAGGAGCGGAGGTCTCCATCTTCTGGAAGCCAGTTAATATAACCTAGAACTGAATGCTGCGTGTAAGTGTACATTTCTCTTCAGAGCACTAGACTAAAAATTTCATACAAGTGCTTTTATTCTAGCTTGGAAGTTGGTTTCCTTTTGTGACCAGGAAAGCTCTTCCTGTCACCCTGTGGTCTTTTCTCTCTCATGCCATTCTTTTAGCTCAGGTCACAGCAAAGGAAGATGTCTCTATGGTTTTGTTCCTTCCTAGATAGCTCAGCCTGCTTTGCCTATTATTGATGCCTAAATATAATAAAATCCTTCCCAGAATGCCTTAGATACATAAGAATAATAGAGATAAAACAGGAATCAACCTGGCATTTAAGTGCGTTCCACATACCCTCACATACATCACACACTGATTAAAAGCATGGACTCTGTGGCCAGACTGCCTGAGTTTGAATCCTAATTCTGCCACTTCCTAGCTGGGTGACCTCGTACAAGTTACTTAACCTCTCTGGGCCTCAGTTTCCTTATCTACACAAGAGCAACATTAATAGAACTTACCTCATAGAGATGTTATGAGTTAAATAAGTTAATGTATATAAGCATTTAGGGTACTTCCTGGCACATAATACGTACTTATATAAGTGTTTTCTGCTGCTGCTGCCACTGCTGCCACCACCACCACCAGCACCATCTTCTTCCTCCATAACTGAAATCATTATTTCTTTGGAAAGAATTCCCAGCCCCAAACTAAACCAGATCTAAAATTCTATTGAGAACATACACCATCCAAGAATTTGGATGGTTTTCAGAACATCTTTTTTAAGGTCAGATACACAAAATATTTTTGATATGATAAACTGCCATATTCCAATCCCTCCTAGACTCTAACACTCTCAAGCAACAGGGGCTATTAAATCATAAAGACTTGATGTGTGTTATGGAGGAAGCACTCCAAGGCCTGATATAAAAATGTTCATTACCAGCCAGGCCCCTGCAAGATGACCAAATTAACCTCACTGCCAGGAGTATATTAAGAAAGAATAATAAATTATTCAAAAACCTAATGCTGATAGAGCAAAAAAATATTTATGGAAAAATCATCAGATTATTGCATTTTAATCATGATCCTGTTGTCTGGCTGAAGTGTTACGTTCTCGAAGCACTTTGGCAGGAGATAAGCTAGTCTCAGCGCCAGTCGTCTCTGAGAACGGACGGCGTACCCTGGCGGGAAGGAAAGGTCAGCAGATCAGGCTGCACATCTGAAAAGGCAGAAATATGCCAAGGCACCCCTAGGTGTGCTTGTAAGAAAGCCACCCGTCCAACAGGAGCGGCGGGCAGCCATTTGGATGAGCATGTGCCCCTCTTAAATCACCCTTTTCTTTAAAAGCGGAGTGAAACCCCCAGACCCCCAAATTTAATTCACTGGCCCTTGAGAAAAGGGGAAAAAATATATAATAGAAAATAAAATGTCCAGAAAGGTACATAACTGCTCGCCCAGCCCTTCCCACTCTCTGGCTGTGCTCTCCGGCGCGGCTCCCTGGGCCCCCACCTCCCTGTTTAATGTCCCTAACTTTATGCCATGTTCTCTTCCTCTTTCAGCACGGCTGAGCAAAGCTGACAGGCGGATTCCTTTGCTTTTCAGGGTATTAAAGCCACTTTCCCGCTCTGACAGCCTGTTCTACTCTGCCACCTCATAGCTCCGGCTTCACACTCCTCTGGGCAGCCAGCCCTTCCTGACAGACCACTGTCACTTCCCATCACCCTCTCTGTATATCCTGTTCTCTCCCCCTCAGCACGCATCCCGACTTTCCAACCAATGCAATTATTTTTTTTGACAAGCCATCCATCAGTTTTAACTTTAAAAGCACTTTCTGCTGATATCCATTGTTAAATCCTTTGCTTTTTTATGGGGCTTGCATGAGAGAATATGATATCAGACATTCAAACTACCAAACCATGTAAATTTACTTTGTTCTCAGCTATGTTTCCAATTTCACGTCCAATTTTTCGGTACATTATGCGTAGTTGTTGTGCTTAATATGATGTTGTCAAATCCCATTAAAGTTCACTGCATCGCACGGCTTTAAAAACAGGTTACAATTTGCATTCTATAAAGAAAGGAAGGAGTGCAGTCTGAAGTCAAGCTGAATCTTATTAAAATTATCTGTTCAATTGTTACATTTGTAGATGGAGTAATTTTGAGGCATTAGCTGAGACACATATGAAAATGTCAGCGTGCCAACTAACGACAATGAGAGCAAAAGGAATATCTCTGTGAAACTCAATAAAGCTCCTTTGCTAGTGACATAAATTTGATGATAATCCGAGGAAATGAATAAGGGACCATCCCGTTTGAATAGGAATTACCTTTTCTATTAAATCACTTTGGTGTGTTTCCACTTGGCCTACATTGGGTCCTAGGCCACGGTGAGTCTCTGGAGACTTATGCAATGCAAGAGGGGAGGGTGGGGTACTAAGAGGAAGAATCCCTAAAACGGAAGGTCATTCATTTGAAGGGCATCACACTCGTGGGAGTCTTAAGACACCTTAACAGGAGTCTTTAAAAATACTTTTTCCTGTTTAGAACAAGCACAAAGAGTGGAGCTCTTCCATGCACCAGCAGCACAAAGAAGACTGCATTGATCTGAAAGCAAATCTTTGAGCACAGAAAACTCACAGGGAAATGCAAGCAGGCACTGCAAAGGGGGAATGCTTGGGGTGCTGCTGGGATGGATGGGGGGAATTACAGGAGGGATTGGAGACTGAGATTTACAAGACTGGAACTGATAACGTCAAGCAGTTTCTAGGGGGTTTCCTCTCCTACAGAGTTCCCATCCCGGCTGTTTTTATGATAGCGCTGATTTCTACATGTCCTGTCATTAAATCTAGTCTCTGATTTTAAAGATATCCATAACTGGCACTGAGCAGAATTATGCCATTAGAGGCATTATTAACTGAATCATTGACTTCACTGACTATAACAAGTTGAATTTTTGTTTCACACACAAAGAATATTCCCAGTGTAGACATCTGTACCCCTTTCAATGTTATTTTATTAAGGATATCATAATTTTAATTTTTCCAATACACTCAGTATTTAGGTAAGCTGCAAATGACAAGGAATAAAAGTCAGTGACTACAGAAGATGTAATGAGGTGCTAAGAAAGTAAAAGTTGTGCTGAGGCCGAGAGAAAAGGACAGAGTGTGTTTTAGGTTCAGCTCAGACACTGGCTTATTGTGCAACCTCGGGAAAGTTACTTAACTTCTCTGGGCCCCCATTTTCCCATCTGTAAATGAGAATCAGTATCCCTTATAGTTATTATAAGGATTAAATAAGATAATCCATGTAAAATTCCCTGTATGTTTTGGCACATAGTAAGAGTTTGATAAATACGGATGCCCTCATGACCATCATCACCATCTCCACAAATAGCAGGTGAAGAACAGAATACAGAACATAGAATGGAAAGAATGGGAAAGAAAAAGTGTATCAAGAGATTTAGGCTGGGCATGAAAAGGAGTGCTTTGGCTAGATGCAGGGAGAGCAAATAGATTTCACTTCTCATGACAAATAGGGTCAATTGGTGGCTACTTTCAGGACATTGTCGAGAACAATTCTGAGCCTTCCTCCATGTTCTGGAGACAGAGTCCTGCAGTCAATGAATTATGCCCATAATGGGAAATGGAGGGTGGCATAATATATGTAAGTCGAGAAGACAGCCATTAATGTTGGAATCCTGCATCAAGAGGTAAACAAAAAGCAAGAATGAGAATCCATGCCAGGAGTTCATGATTAACCACACAGATGAGAGGAAGGTGGCAGAAGGCAACCTCCAAACTGGCCAATAAGAACCAAGCCAACAGACAAGAGAGCTCCCAGCAGGGACAGGTCCACACCCCCTCGCTGTCTGGGACACTCAGCCAGCGCATTTACACCCACAGTCTGCCAGGCAAGGTCATCTCAGCCATTCCGACGTATCAAGGAAGGCGAACTCAACCAAACCCATGCTGTCGTGCCAGGAAAGAAGGAAAAGAACATGAAGGTGGCAACAATTTAAAGCTTCAGAGCAGGAGTACCCCGTCTTCCTAAATAGTGAGAGATTTGCCAGAAATGGAGGAATTGGTCCTAAAAAGCAGTTTTCTTACTGGGACTTGGAAGCAATAAAGTCAGGTGCCGCGACACTCCCCCCATGGTTGGGAAGTCTGACCGCCCAGATGGGAAGGACATGATGAAGGCTTGCTAGAATTTTTCATTTGATTCTTCTCACTATAGAAAAGAAGGAGATAAAAAGTAAAAAGGGGTCAACAGGGGTGGGGGTGGGGAGAAAAACAATTGGAGGATGCAAGAGTTTACTTCTAAGGCACATTTAATAAGTCAAGAGGACAGAAAATGGGCTGGGGCGAGGGAATAGGAAGTTTATCAATGTTAAATGCCAGGAAGGATCAGGAGGAGGAAGGGGACATGTAAATACAGGCTTCAGGAAACTTTCTCACAACAAAAGCTTCTAGAAATTTTAGATCTTAAAATTAAAACACACTTCTGGTTGGTTTTAAACTAACTTTTGAGGTGCCTATCACTCTGGGAAGTCACTTTGGGATCTAAAAGAAAGAAGTGTGTATACATGGGTGTAGGCACAGTGATTACCCTCAACACACGCAAATACACACGTGCACATACACACACACAAAAGTAAACACACAGCCTTTTTTCTACCTCAGTTGGAGGTCTTCAGAGACTACTGAAAATCTCTCCAGATTGTCTCCTAAAGGAGCCAAGATTCAACCCCTCGCACTCGTCTATGTGAAAATATTCCACAGTACAAGTTTCCCTATTTGAAGGGTAATTAGCCCTACACATAGCCCTTCCTTCCTTGAATGTCTGGAGCAGTGATTCCATTTAGAACCGGGCTGACATTTGGCACATACTGATCTGTTTTTTTATTCCTCTTTCTGCACATATACATCCTGTCTACTACCAGAGTGGAAGTCCTTTGAGAGCAAGGATGGGCAGGAGATGATAAAGACTTGCTAGAATTTTACTTCCCGGAGTGATAGGCTCCTCAAATTTAGTTTAAAACCAACCAGAAGTGTGTTTTATTTTCAAGGTCTAAAGTCCACTACATACAGTTCACTACTTCACATCCCAGTACTGAATACACACCACCCAATACAGAGTAAGACCTCAACAAACACATCTATTTGAGGAGGTAATGTCAGCCAGTAACGATTGGACCTAAAATAGTACAAAAGAACCAGGTCTCCAGCAACTTGGCATTTTCGCTTATTGCCAAATCTCATATCCTATTAAAGATTTACATGTCAGTGGCAGAAATATTCCTGTTTAAATATCTAAAGAGTGACTCCATTTGTTTCTCCCTACCTTATTAATTTGATTGGTTTTAAGGTTATTAGATGTGAGAGGCATTAGACAGACCACACACAAAACGAGAGCTCCCTTCTCCCTAGGAAATTACTCTGGCGGAACAAGATGGCCATGGACCCACCCTCACACCCATCTCTGAAGGCTCGGATCATGTCTGCCACTGCATGAAGCCACATGCATGGAAAAGAGGCAGCCCTTCCTCTTGGACTGCACAAGTCACACGTGTTTACTGAGCACCTCCTATGACTGGTACTATAAAACCCGGGCTGAGTGTGTTTAATTTTCTACTCTCTTTCTTCTGGCTCTTTGAGACTGTGCTAGAAAATCCTAGTGCCAGAAAGGAAGGAGGGACTAGGACATGGCATTGAGGATAAGAAGACATCCATCCTGGACTCAGCTCTGCCATACCCAGCTATGTGACTATCCTTAGGAATGTTTCTCTCTATGCTCTGGCTTCCTCAACTGTAAAAATGCACAGACAGGATTGGACTGGATAAATTATAACATGGACCTGGCATAAGATAAACTCTTAAATTCTTGCTGATTCTATTACCCCAGGATTACTGACATTACTGGCTGGGCAACCTCCATCCTTAGTCTTCTTGTGAAACATCTGGCCTTTCTCACATGCAGCTTCTCCAGTCGTTTCTAAGACATAATCACCAAAGGATTCTTGGGAGGTACTCAAAGGAAAAAAATTACAAAAATTACAAATTATTATCCTATAAGTCAAATGCGCCATAAACAGAAAATCTGTCTTATGGGTAATCTCAAATCTGGTCCTTGGGGCAGAGAGGAGGTGTCTGTGTACAGTCTAGATTTGCTTAGGATAGCACTTTCTGACCCAAGATGTTTTGAAGGTCTCTAAGGAGCCAGCACCGAAAGGGAAGAGGCTTTCCAAAAGAATGTATTTACCAATCTCTGGGAATGGGACCATGAGGAGAGCTAATGCAGGGGAGGATGAAGGCTCTGAACCCAACCCACCAGGAAAATCAAACCTTGAGTGTTCAGTGTTCGGCTGCAAGCAGAAGAAAACTGACAAACTGGACTAAGGCGGCTGACTCAAGGGATTTGGTCAAGGTGAATGCTGGCTTTCAGAGAAAAAGTGGGGGAGGGGGGATGGAGAGAGAGATAATTATTAATCAGGGATAATACATTTTTGAAAATCAAGTTTTTTTAAAAAATGCTGCCTACTCAGATGTGGTAGGGAAGGACCCACAGCAAATTAGATAATTTCTCCAAATCCACATGGCTGCTCCTTGGACTTCTCCAGGTGGCACATCCCAGGGAGAGAGGAAATGTATCCAACCATGCAGATACCACCACAAAAGCTACAGTTTCAGTTCTTTAACCTTAGCTACCATCTTACAGAATATGCTAAGGATTCCAAAAAGATTCCTTCAGGGAGTGACCCATTGAGTTTTCACGAGTTGAGCTCCAAAGACCCCTGAGATTCCATGAGTCTAAAAACTTCCCATCACTCCCTCATACAGAATTATCCGCACATCTTAGAAGAACAAGCAGGCTGAACCCTGAAATCTCAAGTGCGAGCTTGTCTGTACCTACAGTTGGCCACAAACGGCTGCTGGCAAGGGGCGGCAGTGAGTGGCATCTTTATGCTTTGATCGCAACTGCATGGCACCAAATTGTACAATATCTTTTTAGATAGAATCACCTACACTTCTAAATAATGTCCAAATAATGCCAAGAACCAGGATATGCAGACCAGCTGGCTAAGTGAAACTGGAGCCTATACTGTCCTTCTGCTTCTTAGTCAGTCACAGTTAAACTTTCCTAACCTGCTTTGGGACTGTCTGTGATTAGCACCATGCAAGGCCATACAGAGAAGGGTTAAGAGCAGGGAATCGAGGGCCAGGCTGCCAGCTTTGTGTCCCAGCTCTGATGCTCACTAGCTCTTGGACCTCAGCCAAGTTACTAACCCTGCTTGGACCTCAGTGCTTCCTCTCTAAAATGGACATCAGATGGCAACCTGCTTCCTAGGGTCTGTGTGAGGATCAAATGAGTTAACGAGATACATAAAGCATGTGGAACGATGCCTGACACTTAGTAAACACTCACAAACTCTGCAGGACAAATGCTCCACATCCATTATGTCGTTCTCTTCATTGTCCTCTCCCAACTATTTGAGGGGTGGACTGTCGTACCCATCTCTTTTGTCTTCATGTACAGTGCCTGAGTGGAAACTAGCAGGTGCCTGACCAGTGTCTGTAACCTGAATGGTTTAATAAAGGTAAGGCGGGGGCAGGTCCCCGCGAAGGCCCCACACTCACATGCCCCTATGCTATGCCTTCCTTCCCCCAAGATCCAAGCCCCTCTTCTCTGCCAGGCTTGATTCTGCATGTCATTCCTGGCTCAAGACATCTGCTTCGCAAGGTACCAGGAGGCATCGTAGTGAAGCAATAAAGGCAACAAACAGTTCCACAACTAGACTGCCAGGTTCAGACCCCAGTTTTTCTATTTACTAGACCCACGTGAGCCTCAACCTTCATCTCACACTATCCAGGTGCCTGCCACGCAGTGCTCTGAGCGCTTCATTTCCATTATCTCATTAAATCCTTGCAGAAGTCTAGGGGGTGCAAACCACTGATCCAACTACAGGCACAGAAGCTGAGGCTTACACAGGTTTACTTGCCCAAGGTCACTGTGCCCAAGCCAGCTCTTTCCTCCTCTTATGTTTGCTCCCAATGACTCTTTTTAATTTGATTTTTTTTTTTTTTTTTTTAATTTCCTGCCTTGTTGTGAGGTATGAAGGACTAAATGCACCATTCTGGGGCCAGTGTCTGATCCGAGCCTAGCTGCCTCGAGGCCCTTGCTCTTTCTTATTACCTTGCACAGGGCTGATTAGAGAGATCACATTTGAAAATGATCTATTAATTGATACTTGTCGCCCTCCCCAAATTCCAGACCCACCCTCAGTTTGACCACACTAACATCCCCTTGATACAGTGAGCCGGCTCTCCATTCAGAAGGGATATGTGGGATGGGTCCTTCCTGGAACTGAGCCTGCGGCCTGCTGGTCAGCCAGCTGTGGGGTCAGTGGGCAGCTCAGAGCTGTGGACAGTATAGAGTCATGTTCTCCAAAGCAGCCCACCCCCAAGATGTGCTTCTGCCAAGATCCAGAGAACACAGTCAGTCAGGCAACACTAAAGCCAGACCACCCTCACCTCCACCCCCTGCCATGCTGCCAGCACCCATGCTATTTGTTATGAGCTGGATGGGAGGACTCACAGGACTGGTTTCAGAAACACTGGCGCTGCCTCCATTACCTGGAGACAGGGGAGAGGCTACACACACACCAGGTGGTGGTTGACATAACCCCAGCCCCAATTCTTACCTATTCTGTCACTTACCTGGAAGAGACTCTGCCTGTGAATGGCCTGCAGAGCAGGCGTCCTAACCCACTCCCACTCCCTCGCAGAGGAGAGCGTAGGCCCTGCCACTGCTTCTACACAGCAAACTGTTGCTAGGTTTATGTAAATACCATGGAAACCAGAGCTGTAACACAGAAAGACTCGCAAAGAAGCAACTTAACATAAGGTCAACAAGCCCCCTGACAAAAAGTATATACAGTGCTCAATCTTCAAAATACAGCCAACTCTCTGTTTTTCTTCCTAACCCCTAGGCTAAAAAGGCTAATGAGATTCACAGACAACATATTAAATGATGGAATTCTCCACACAGCTCGATTCCTTTCTATAAATAATTTTAAAACTATTACCCAATAATGTATTGTAATAAAAAAGCTGACAGGGTCTTGCTCAAGAAGTAATCACCAGCGTGTTTTCACACCTGGAGATGGAGAACTTTCTTATTATGTGCCCCTGGTGATTTTTAGGTGTTTCCATAAAGCTGTTGCCATTATTTATAAGTCACGGGTTACTTCCCTTCACTGTATGCTAAAATTAATGAAAACTTACTTTAAAGATTCAGAAAGGCAAGGAAAACTAGGGGATGGGTGCCAGGTAGCCCTGGGGGGTGGAGGCAGTTTTTGTAAGTCACTTGTGGCCTTGCTGACAACAGATTTGATTCCACTAACAGGGCAGGAGGCAGCACCTTTGGAAATGAGACCATCTCCTGGGGACGAAGCACTGGGAAACAGTGATGCCACCCAGGTGGGGACTGTCCCCATCTCTGCTGCCCCTGCCAGCAATAGCCACATGTGCTGGGCAGTCTCAATTGCCAAGCACTAAATTTCCTGCTGACACCCAGTGCTCACCCATCTTCGTATGTGATGCTTGCAGGGTCAGCATCCTGCAGGGGTAGCTCACGGGCTGTGGCAGTCAATGCTGGTGCAAGCACATGTGCACACACAGGTCTAGCACATACCACACCCATTCCTGACACCCCCAGAGCTGAAAGCCAAGATGAAGACAAAGCAGGACTGTAAGAACCACCAGGTACTTCCAACCCCTCCACAAGTCTCTGTGTTCCTGGACACAACGAACACCAATGGGTCCAATAAGACCTACTCTAGAGCCTATAAAAGTTCTATCCGTACGTCCAAACCCACTTCAGATATCTCTGTCTCCTCTAAGAAGCCTTTCCTATGCCCACCATGAGGTGGGACCACTCCCTCATTAAGTCCACAGAAAGTGTGCCCACTTTTATGACAGCTACTCACTGGCCTGGTATTCCAGCTACTTGTATTCTTACCCTATCCCCCACAGGGCTAGATGAATAGACAGCCTCTTGGGTAAACCATGTCTCACTCTACTCTATAAAACCCATAGCACCGAGCCCAGCCACTCAGCCACTGCCTCCTGAATCCAAGTGAGGCAGCAGAGGTCAGAGCCAAGAAAGGACATGGAATTTAGAAATGAACACATGGAGCCAAGCCCAGATTATCCTACAAGCCATGATCTTGGACAAGTCACTTACCCTTTCTGAACCCCAGTTCTCTCGACTGTTAAATAAAAAAGGTTAGACATGAGAATTACTAAGATCCCTACCAGCTTCAAACTCTTCTGACATTATAATACAAAGCTATGGTAATTGCAGCCAGTAATGACATACTAACTTAACCCAGCCAGATAATCAGAAAACAACTTGCTTTTTCAAGGGGCCATTATGTGTATACGGGGGATTGGACACATGTGTTTTGAGGATTTTATTTTTCTTTTGCCATTAAGTCATACCATATAGACTTTGACCTCTGCACTGGGCCACAAGCACAAAAGGTCATGTTGCCCCATCAGTAGACATGTTCCCAAAATAACACCAGTCAATTGATATATCTGAATGGCATTTAAAATCATTAATTAGCAGACTTTTTATCCACTGAGAAAGTTGTCTGTAATTAAGAAACCAAACAGACACTTATGAATCAAACCAGTTTACAAAGAAAAATCATTTGAGGACACAAAAGAGGTTAGTTAAATGTAGGATCTGCACCTTTGGTGACACTTTGACCAAGACATGCCAATTACAATTTTGGATCCATAAAAGGGAACTAATGGGTGTTCTATCTTGCCAGAAAATTGGTCTCTGATGTTTGGAGAGATAATTCACCTATCGAATTATGCTTCTTAACTTTGGAGAAATAACTGAAAAATGTCTCTTTTAAAATATGTCCCTACTCACAAAGATGGTAATTTTATGTACTTATATGGCAGTATAAGTGCATCCTTACAATGCAAATCATATAGCCAGAAAAAGCTGCATCTATGTTTTCCCAGCACATGGGATAAATGAAGTCACAAGTTTATTTTTAAACTTGGAGTACAAGACAACCCACTAATAAGAGAGGTGAAATACCCATTATTATAAAGTAGCCATTTCAACAGCTGGAAGCTAAGGAGCCACCAAATAACAGTGGAGAACACAACTGCCAGCTGCAATTTTCTCTCCTTTTTTGATCCCTTTACAAGTATGTGTTGCATGTGTTTTGACTATTTTTGAAAAGGAGGAGGGGGAAAAAAAAAACCTTGGGCAGTCTTCACACCGTGGTTGCTTTTCACAGGCTTTTTCTCAGATGATATCACTTCATTTTGTAAACCTCTTCTTTGCAATCATTTTGAAGAAATACAGAAAGACAGGAAGGTTCTTCTCCAACAACACTGAGAGTCAGTGGAAATGCACAGGGAGGGGCCAGGTAGCTCACGGCAGAGAAGCGCTCACTTGCTCTCGAGGAGGGATGAGCCTTTTGAAGAAGTTCACAAGGGATTCATGAAGGCAAATAAGCAAATACGGGTGTGCTCACCCGACCCAGACAGACAAAAAGCCGGACCTAATCCCTGGGCTCCATGACGTTTCTCACCCCCACGCTCCTCTCCGGGACACCCTGATGTGGCCAGCAGGTGTAGCTGGAACGGCCGTCGTCAAGTCTCTCAATCCCTCAGGGCCTGGCAGCTGGACTCCAAGGTTTCCTCCTAATGCTAACGTTCTGCAGCTCTATGAGAAGAGGCAAGAGAAGCTTCATCTCAGTCTCAGCTGGTGTGGAGAATCGCCGCGCTCCCCTCAAATCAGGCAGGGCTGGCTCTCCATCAGGCACGGGCACACTGCAGGGGGCCCACAAGACTTTAGGAGACCACAAAAATGTTTTAATTTCTTTTAGAATCAGAAGGAAAAATAATTAACTTCAGGCTAAAGAAAACATTTTATTATATAATATGAATATATTTGTCTTTACATCAGTGCAATCATAAAGAATAACTTTGAATGTTTTTTAGGTAGGAAGGAGCCCATGAAAGTCAGGAGGAGCCCCTGAAACCAGATCATTCCTGCCCCTGGGCCTTTACACAAGCTGTCTGGGATACCCTGCTTCAACTTCCCCTTAACTAAAGTCTATTCATCCTCAAGATTCAACTCAGCCTGCACTTCTTACTTGATTCTTCTCTGACTGCTCTGAATACTAACATCTCTCTCCTTGGTTTGAATTCCCCAGCAATTAGAGGCTGTGCAATAGTCCCACACTTAATGCATTTTTGTTTCTTGTGTCTTTTACTCCTGCTGCTTCATCTTAAAAGACACATACTACCCCATTGCTAAGATACCTGGAGGGCCCATCACTGCCCACAAAACACATGTCTCAGCTTCACATTAAAGCCTTTGACAAGTGGACCGTTACCTACATTCCCTGTCCTGCATTCCCCTATCCTTACATTCCCTATCCCACCCCAATGTACCCTGAACCACAGCCATGCCAGATACTCTCCATTTTCCAAATATGCCTCATGCTCCTCCCACCACCAGGCCTTCGCAGCAGCTATTCTCTCAGCCTGAGATGCCCTTAACCTTGCATAGCTTCCTAACAAAAGCCCTACCTAATCGCTAAAATCCTAATTTAGATGCAGCCTCTTCCAGGAAACCTTCCAAGATCCCTCTGTTTGGATTATACCCCTACTCTCTGACTTCACCTCACTCTTTGCCTATTTTCTGAAACATTCATCAGAATCTGACTCCTACCAAAGAAATCTGTGGACCTTGAAAGATGTCTTAGTCTGGGCTTCCCCAGAAACAGATGATGAAGCAAGGATTCAAATGAAAGGATTCAGGAAGAGGTGACCCCGGGATGAGGGGTTGAGACAAGGAAGGGACGGAAATGAGTGTGGTGCATTACCCAGCAAGTCACCACTGTGGGCAGCTGCGCTCACTGCAGCTGGAGATCTCTGGGAGCCAGAAGAGAATATGCCTCAGAGTCATCCCCACTGAGGAATGCAGGGTGTTTATCACCAACTATTTTTTGTCAGTCACTGGTACACATGAGGCTTCTCCCAAGGGTCGCTGATCCTCTGGCATTTCTCACTTCCCCTTGTCACAGGCAAAGGATCTCCAGTGGCCAAAGAAAGCTCTCTGGCAGAGATGCAGATGCAGGTGCTGGTGGCTGGGCAGCGTGCACAGGCACAGGCAGCACCGGCAGCTTCTGCTGCAGGCAGCATGGACTTCTTCAGCCTTGAGCACCCTGCAGGACCCCAGGCATGCAGTGGGCACTCAGGAAGCACTCACAAAAAGGAAATCATTTTTTAAGCCCTTTGAAGGCAGGGGCCACATTTTATTTTCTATTTGCCACAGCAGATAGCTTCAAGATAAGGACTCAAGTCATCCATGGTAACTGAAGTACAGTGAGTGATTTAACTTACTATCCCACCTGCTACATGAGACCAAGTCACATGAGTTAAACTCCCATCTTATCAGCTGTTCTCTATTTCATAAACGCTATCTAATTTACACAAGCATCACAGGCCAACCCTGCTCTTGTGAAGTTTAGCAATGAGGACAGAAATGAAGATGTAAGGAATTCAATAAGCTCTGGAGAAAATGTACCTATATCCAGAGGAACAACCCAGGAACACTACAGGATTCTGACTGATTCCCTGAATTTCCCTCTTTTAGGTAGTCTCTGGCTGCTCAGTCTCCAAGTGGTAGGAATATGCTAGGGGTCTTCAGCAGCCCCATTCCACCCCTCTTGCTTCCTTGTGATCATACCATGTCACACAGAGTGCATTGAGAAAAGGCCTTGGGGGCCCAGCCTACTATAAACATAGCCAAAGACTCAAACAAAGAAAAATAACGTGAGCCTGTGCAATAGCATCAGGGAAGGGAGGGACAAGCCAGCTTTGCTTGCCAATTTCAGAGTAGAACAGATGTTTCTGCGTCTCCAAGGTATCCACCCTCCTAGGACACTAGACATAGGTCACCCATCAGTCATTCATCTTTATGATGAGTTGCAGCGGCCAGCACACAGTCAAGATTAATGCACATCCTTTCCAAGAAATGCTGTTTAATGGCAAGGATATGCTGAGGGTGATTGTTCATGCCAGATCACTCCAGTCGGCACAACCAACCAAGTCTCAACACTAAATTAGGAAAAGAAAATCTAGCACTCTGTCTTACTCCAAGCAAGGGACAGAGTAACCCATGAACAGTGTATGAGTTGAACTTAGCCTGGGCAGAAGCATACCATGGCTGAGTTTGATGTGACCTGGCCACTTTGGGACCTGTTGGGGCAACCAGGGATTTATGGGCTAGGTTACCCCTCAATCAACATGGCTAAAAGAGCATAAGAACCACATGCAGGAAACCGAGCTTCTACTCATGGTTTTGCTCCCTCCCTGCTGACAACATCTTGAATAAATCAATTCTCTTCCTTAGATCCCACTTCCCCTTTCTGGAAAATAAGAGAATAACCTCTCAATCCCCCCCCCCCCCATAACCCCGCCCTCCGAGCTTTAACATTGTCTGGAGTTCTAAGAATCTGCATGCCAGAGTGTACAATGTTAAATTTCATTCCTGGAGTGACAGAGCAATAAACTGGACAACAGCATTTAAACTCTACAAAATGTTAAAACATCACTAATATATTTTCATCTGGATAGAGGGAACCATTCTACCACTATTTCCCCCCAGGCATCACTATAACTGAAATACTGCAGAAGACCAGTTCCAATGGAAAATTTGCTTTACAGTTTAACTAGAATAAGAAATCAGCAAAGGACAAAAAATAGAATTTGAACCCAGCTCTTTAACATGAACTCGATTTTCTTCCAATTATCTAAAAGAACCACATAGGAATTACTTTGACCACCAGAGGGCTTTCCACACTGACAAAATGCATTAATAAGACATAAGGTGGTAAAATTAAAAAATAAAAAGTTCCAAAGTTGCATTGCCTAGGTCCATAAAAAACTGGGGGCTGAATTAAAATAACAACAACAAACAAACAAAACAAAACTTAGGTTTTTCCTGAATACGATGCACTTCTCTATAAATAACATGAGGAAAAAATTCCATTCCCTCCTGGGTATCCAAAGAACCATCAAAAGAATTTGACTACTGCATAGAACCAAAAGAAAATCACAAATTAGCTATCAGAGGTTCCAGAGACTTGTTACTAGGATATCATTCCCTAAATGTTGCACAAATTTCTTGCATCCTTTTGCTTATTCAGTGAAACTTTAGAAGTACTCACAAATGTAACATTGTTGGACATTCACTACATGATCTGCTTGTGACAGTCCTTTAGGTATGTTAACTTGTTTAATTCTCATAACAATTCTAGAAGACAGACACTATTATTACCCCTGTTTTGCACAGGAAGAAATTGAGAGACTTGCCCACCATCAAGGAGCTAGTAATTGTCGGGGGGAAAAAATAAAAAAGGTTCTGGTATAAACTATCCAATTACCAACAACCAAACTTCCACTGATTACAGATAAACATTCTATAAAAAAGAGCTACCAGGTACCACAACCTACAGAATGAAAAAAATAAATCAGTGAAAGAACAGTCTACCTTTGGGCTCGTATTTTCTGTGCATTCTCAGATGGCATTCCACGGCACCCAGGTGATGAGGGGACATTACAACAGGCCAAGAGGATTCAGCAGGAGGCTCTCTAAGCCTAGATGCTCCCATTTCTACTTAAGACTCTCCAGATTTTTTTCTGTTTTACGAATTAGTAGTCCCATATAGATTTTATTTGTAATAAAAAGTTGTACTAATATAAAAGTTTAGCTCGTCTATTTCCAGGGGAAAAAAGTTCCTTCTTTGGGTTCTCTTCTCTTAAACACATTTTACAGCACGTACTACACTAGGGTGAAATATCTTTACTTGTGTAGCTCTCTTACTATACGTTTGCACTCCCTGAGGTCAGAAATAGTATTCTTTCTATCCTTATGTCCTCAACCCTTAGCCCAAGATTTGGTCCAGAGTAAAACACTCAACAGATATTTGTAGAATGAATGAAAGAGTAAATTACTAGTTAAGTTAATGCTAGCTGCCATGATAAATAAACCCTGATATTTTAGGGACATAACATAATAGATATATTATTTCTTTCTCATAAAAAGTCCGATCAAATGTTCAATAGGTGGCCTTCCACATATTGACTCAGGGACGCAGGCTCCTTCTACTTTGTGACTCTGCCATGCCCTGTCCCTCAGAGTCCTTCACGTCTAACTGACAGAGGGGGAAAGAGAGTGTGTGGAACCTTGGCCAGAACAGTCCATGGCCCCACCTGGAGCAAGAAGGGGATGGATGGCTGGGAGGTGCAGTCTCAGCAACAACTCTCCACTCTGGAAGAAGAGGATAATTTTGGTGGACAGCCAGCCAGCCATTACTTCCACAATGACCTCAAGAGAAATATCAGCCTGAAGACAAGACGCAATGCATAAGAGACTGCTCTCAAAAAAAAAATAGTTTGAGTCCCTAACCTCTTCCTCTCTAAAAATGCTGAAGTATATAAATATAGCTACAGAGACATAAAATTATAATTTCTTATAAGGAATTTTCATTGCATTTTACCATCACAAACCAAACGGCCAACTTATTGGTATACAAATGGCTGGAAGCTAAAATACAGGTCCACCTAGAGTCCACATCGCTACCATTTACCAAGTGTCTGCCTGCATACTACAAGAGGACAGTGGTGGAGAGAAAACAAAACTGGAAAGGAATGTCTTATTTGGAGAGGCCTCACTGCAGCACTGTGATGTGCACAGAAGCCCGGAGCCTGAGTCTGGCCACTGCCCATATCTGCACAAGTGACATTGGACAAATCGATCAAATTCCCTTTGCCTCAACTTCCCTCATCTGTCAAAAGAGAAAGCTAATATGTGCCTTTCCACAATACCCCAAGTAAAGTGTGGGGATCAGGTAATAGCAGCTATGGAAAACCTGTAAAGACATTTATAATCCACAGAAGTACAGGGAGGGTGCGGGACTGTTACATAGTTGTTTTCCTGGCCAGATAATGATTCCTGCAGTTCATCGCCACAATGGGTGACATGCTTCTGGAAACATCCCCATCACCATCAGATAGCCCAGTGAGCATTTCCACTTCCCTAAGAGCCATGCTCACCTGCGCTGCTGAGTCAGCATGTTACTCAGAATGAATCCCTTAACTCCTCCGGACCTCAACAACCACATCCTATTAACTGTGTAGGGCAACACCTAGGAAACCCAAGGTAGCGGGTGGGGCCACTGCTCCCTCAAGGGTCCTTCTTCTGAGATCCAAGTTTGGATTCCCAAATTTGAGCCACTGGTGTTAGAAACCTGACTTGGGCCACTGTGGTGATTCCGCCCTCCCTACCAATGTGTTTTAAACAGACCACGTGGGAGGTGTGATATTAACGACAGTTCCACTCCAACACTACTGTCAAGTAACAGCAGAGTACCATGCAATCACTCTTTAATGTCAGCCATAACCTTCATAAATGGGTTTGTAATGAGAAACCCTTGTTTGTCACAGAGACGGGTATGATTGATGCGGCCTATGAGTGAAATGAAGCCACAGTGACCATCTCAATAACATGAACAGCTGCCAAATATTCATTTAGCAGAATGAGTTTAGAAAACTTTGAGCAGATTGCTTTCACAAGGCTGCCTTCAACAAAAGGAAACATAATTAACGAGCTAATATCAGCATGTGTCTGGCTAAGCTAATGAATATCAAATTACACAGAAACCTGTATAAATCATCATTACCCTGAATTTTAATTGAACTTGCAATTAAACATGACAAATTTTATATACACTAAACCTTTAATTTATACTTTCAAATAAGGAATAATTTATCATTTTTAGTATTTCATAGTTAATTTCCCAATATGTGCACTTCTAATTAACAAGGACAGACAGGCATTTTAAAAAACACATAGTCTCTCTCTCCTCTAGCTCTATTCATAACAATAATTTTCCCTTTTGTATACATTAGAAACTCCTGTGTCCAGGAGTTTGAATGCCAAAGGGCCTACTTGCATATTCAAGGAAAGATCTTACAGCTACAGAGAATCAGAGGGAATGATTTCCCCTTTTACTTATCTCTCCTGGAAAAGGGGAGATTAGAAGGGTGAGACCATGTTAAAGCACCCTGGCCCAGGCATCTCAATTACCTGCTCAACCTTGCAACCCCAACTCCAGGTCTGTTCAGAGCACGGGGCCTCCTTGGCTGGAGGAGCAAAGCATCTTGTGTTTCAAAGCGGCACCACATTAGAAGTAAACCGCCTTGCTCCGGCGTCAATGCCAGGCCTGTTTGTTTTACCTGGGCAGCTGGTAATGAGCGCACTCCATGGATGGATTTGTATTTTATTATTATAATTACACCACCATTATAAACATACCTCGAGCAACCTCAGCATTAAAGGCAGGGAATGCTATTAAAACATACATATAAACACGGGGAAACAAGACAGGATTGTAAAAGGGCTGCAACAGAAACTAATTGGGTTTGCTTTTTTCGTTAATCCCAGCCTATTAATATGGTAAGCAGTGTGGTCTAGGGAGCTGCACGCTGGGAATCAGAGATGAAGGTTCTCTACCTGGTTAGGCCTCTAATTGGCTGTGTGACCTCAAACAAAAGCCTCACCTTTCTGTGCCTCAGTGTTCTCAGGGGCAAAATAAAGATAACGGAGATTGCGCTTGCTCTAACATGGAAAAATAATTTGAAAAAGAAAGCACTATAAAAAATAACAGCGTCATCATTTTCTAGTTCGGAAGGCAAAGACAAACTAAAAAAGCAGACAACAGCCAATGATGCTCATGCATGCCTCCTATTTTTTTAATGCTAGAATTGCATGAAATATGAGCCATTTAATTCCTGTTTTCTCATTTGGCAAGTGAAGGAGGCTGCACAGATTTTATTAGTGCCATTCGGATGATGAGGAAACAGAGGCACTGAGAGTCTTGCTCGTGGCTGGGTAGAGCTGGGGTTGGAGCTGGGGCTCAGAGCATCTAGGATGAGTCTCTTTCAACATCTCCACACTGCCTTCCTGAACCCTCCCTTAGGAAGAGGCTGTAGAATAGATGATAGATCATAAAAACCTTTGGCTAGGGGACTTAGTGAGGAGCACAGAGATCATCACTCCCATCCCTGCCCTGACAGACTCATGCGCAGCCGCATGTCTTAGGCCTAGAGAGAGAAAAGACACCACTTCCCAAGAGCAAACTCGAAGGAAGCATGAAGTCGACAAATATCATCTACGCACAGCCAAGGAAGTAAGGACATACATCAGCCAGATCAATGATGGCAGGGCACACGAGAGACTAACAGAAATAGGAAGGTAGAGGTTGTCAGGGCCGCTCTCACTACCCCTTTCATTGCAAACCCAAAGGCTCTAGAAATGAGACAGAATCAAAAGAGGCTGGGGGGTGGGAGGCAGGTAAGGGAAATGAGAAGGAAGGATCTTTTTAAAAAATTAGTTACCACTTCATTTCAAATGCAAATTCCCATCCTGTTTCTAGAGATCTCCTGACCAAAGGCAACCAAAAAGAGGCAGGAGAGAGCTAGGAAGTTTAACGCATTTTCTAGAAAATGGTTCTTGCCCGTGCCTGTGAAGCAAAGGGACAAATATTTTCACACATTATCAGATAGCCGAGTAAAACAGCCTCCACCAGAATTTACAACTGAAGGCTACTAGAATTTACAACTTGTGAAATTGTGCCTGTCCGTATTTTCTCATTACGCTGGGTGCAGGCTGCAGATGGAGCATGCACATTCTTTTTCCTTTCCTCCCCCGCTCCCCTCCTTCCACGGTCTCACTACTTCCTAGTTAAACCTTGTCTCAAGTTATCAACACTCTCTGGAGAGATAAGGCTCCTCTCACTTACAAGCTGTCACTAATAATCGAACTTTCAAGACTCCATCTCTAAGAGAGACTCCCCGAGCCACGCAGGTCACGAGAATTAACTGCCACCAGTCCTTGCAGAAAACTCGGCTCATCAATCTATAGCTTTCTCGTCATAATTAGAATAACGGCTTTGAAAATTTGGGCTGATGTTGACTTGGTCTCAGGCCGCGAAGAGCGCTGATTAAAATCTTGGTGTGAAAGTTAATGATAAGTGCTGGTGGCGTTGCCGTGGAGACGGGGACAAACAATTCCCTTGCTGTGACATTTTCAATGTCCTGGAGAAGAAAAACTGTCCTCTTTAGTGTGGCAGCGTATGAAGCTTATTTATGGCTACAGGGCTCGGCGGATTGATGACTGTCGTAACATACTGTCAAATCCTTTACTGACACATTCATTTTTTTGGAGCCCCTGGTGCAGCCGAAATAAAATAAAATAATAAAAACAAAACCAGAGGGAAAATTCTCCAGCAAACCATAGACGGCCACCAGTGGACTTTCCTTTCACTACAGGACCTCAGAATTAATAGATAAAAAGACTTTGTCCTTCTTGACTCTCTGTCCAAGGAGAAAAAGTAGGCATAATTGGAAATCACTGAGTAAGAACAAGCAATATCGTGGCCCCCAGATCATTCTAGGAATGTTTATTATCAAAGTCAGCTATTTGTAAATATCAAAGATTGGCAACTATTACCAAGTATGTTCTTCCTACTTATCTTAGAGGATAACGCCTTAGGAATCTAAGGAAGGTTTTGGAAAATTCTCCCAGCCAAAAGGATTAACTGGCCTAGCCCCTGCCTCCCGTTGTACCGTATCCCAGCCATGGCAGCCATGTCCAGGTTCAATACAGTGATATTAGTCTCTAAAATCCACGAGTAGCTTTCCAGTCTACAGAACAGGTCATGTGCACCACTTCCTCTGCCCTTCATCACACTGCAGAGCAAGCATCAAGCATCATAATCCCCATTTCATTTACGAAGAGGATGAGGCTCGGCACGTTTAAGCACCATTCCCTGCAGGGACACAGCTAGTTAAGTGACTGAGCAGGAACTCCCAACCTAAATCTTTAGTAGTCACAACCAGTAACTAGTCACTATTTCAGCCCAGGCACATGGCCCCATAGGTTCTGAACTACTTTAATGTGGGGTCTTTTTGAAAGCTCTTGGCTCCCACGATGGAGTGGCTGCATTTCAGCAGCAGATTAAAAGACTCTAGTGATTGCAGAGAGTCCATAAAGACTTCTTGAGGCTCTGGCATTTTTCTAGTTCCTTTCATTCAAGGATCTTAGTCATCATCATTATTATTGTTGTTGTTATTAATAATGATAATGAAATAAACTATGCAAATGTGGGGAATGGCTTTAGCCCTAAAACGCAGGCAGTAATGTGGTAATTTATCCAATAATGGAATCGCAAAGTGATTTTATTTGCTTTTATGGCTTCTTTCTTTCAGAGGAGCTGGGCATCAATAATGGCGATAGTAATGAAATCAACTATGCAAATGTGGAAATCGTTTTTGCCCTAATATACCAATTTAGCCAGCGCAGGAAATTCAGCACAGTCTGATGTGCTTTCCAACACCCGGGAGCAAGGGCTTCAAAGCTGACCTGTGCTCAGTTACCCAGATGTCACGGCTAGTTTTCTAAGAGCAAGGCTCTGTCAATAACTGCTTAGTAATGGCCAAAACCTTCACTCCATGGTAAAAAAAAATTAGGAAATGTCCTCACTAAAATAATTTTAACATGAGAGTGAGATGTGTTGATTTTAACACAATTCATTTTCTAGGAAGAAACCCCCAAAAGGGCCCTGGGACAGGCAAAGGCTGGCTGGAGTCAGCACCTCAAGCAGACTTTTCACCATAGTCTAGAAGGCCATCAATGGGACTGATGCCCTCTGCCAGATTCCCCCTTCTAACTGCCCCTGATCTGGACTCAGTGAGGCATTTCTCTGGCTAGTTGGTGGGAGCTCTGAAGGGGACCAGGGAAGCTCCAAAGGAGGCAGCCTTCCAAATAGCCACCGGGGGAGCTAGAGCAGGGCTCCAGGGCTCCTCAGCCCTGGATTTGCACTGCTCACTTCCACACAATCTGTAACACTCGCTGCTGTGATAAGGAAGGGAAAAATCACACACAGAACAGGATTCAGACCCGGAAAGCCAAGAACTTTGAACAGATCTCTCTCTAGTATTGATTAATAAATTACAAACTTGAAAAGCCCATGAGATCCCTGAAGGCCTTACTTTTCTTTGTGTCCCCAGGGCTTGGCACAGTAAATGCCCAATAAGGGATGAATAAATGAAGAAACAAACAAATAAACAAAAAGAAAAAGAAAAAATATGTAGATTTCAGTAGAAAGAGCTCTAGATGCATATATTCAAATACCTGGAAGCAAAGAATATGCACGGCCGGTGTAGCTCTCAGACCTAAGTAACCAGAGCCCATTCCTCACCCGTACCCAGGCCGAGAGCTTTGGAGGCCCCAATCCCGGCCCTCCTTATCTGTCTCCACCACTATGGGATTAGGAGTCCATGGGCCAAGGGCATTTCCAACATGGAACCTATTAACTGTTAGTAGACCCTGTTATGGATACCCAGGACCCCAAATTTCCTTCTCAAACAGTCCTGAGCTTCTTCCAGAGCCTGCAAAGACCTCTTCCTTGGGTCCTACCTCCCAATAATGCATGGTTCCACCAGGACGTGCACCCCTAAGACCAAGAGGTAGCCAAGGAGCAGCTGTGGGTAGATGGAGGATGGATGGGCAAGTTGTGTGCCCATGTGCATGTGTGCAGAGGCCTCTTGTGGTAGAGAATGGGGTCGGGGGCAGAAAGAGAAAGGCAGTGAGCATCAGGCAAGGGGCCTCATTCGGACTCTCACCCTGAGTCCCACAAATGCTAGGGATGGACATTTGTACGGGTATTCATGTCCACCCTCTACTTCCATTTAATTTGTTTGCTGTCAGTATGGGTCAAACCCTGGGGCTGGTGAGGGAAACCTGCAGTATGAGAAAACACAATTACATCCTCACTCTTTGACTGGCTGATGACTTGGAAGGGAAGAAAAGGACCACACGAAAAACCTCGGGTTCTAAACAGATTGTCAATATTAAAATAAATAAATAAATAAGAAACTCCGGCAGTCAGTTCTAATTAATTCATGGCAATCAGCTTCTCTTGTTCTATTAGTTACCATTACAGCAACACACTCTTGAACAAATACCAGAAGCCTTCATTAGAATCATTAACATAATTTGATAACTGATGGTATTTGATTTCTGACTTTTGCACTTTGACTTGAAGCTTGATGCAAGATGTAATCTCATTGATTGTCTGGAGTTTTTTCTTTTCCCCCCATGAACACTTCACATGACATTTCTTTGTTAACTGTAATTAATGTTCACATTTGTCACAAGTTGTATTATTTGGAAAAGCAGTCGTGATGATAAAAGATGTGACAAAGACACACACATGTCTTCTTATCCAGAATGGCTTTATCCTCATTTGGGTTTGGGGGGAAAATAAATGAAATAAGTCAAGCATGTATTTGTTTTCACAGTCAGGATGGATTGTTTAAAGTGATGCCTCTTGGAGAAACCAATGCAATTAGCTTTCTCAGAAAAAGAAAGTGTCATCAAGGCATGAGTGAAATCTAAAAAAGACAAGGAAATCTGAATTGAGGTTGAACAAGTGAGGCTGTAAATCTGCCTCACTCTCACTGATGGCAGGAGCTGGAGCACAGAGGCTGCTCCCGGACCACTAGGGTGCAAGGCGACTCACACAGAGGTAGAAACAATCTCCGTCTCTCTCCCTCTCTCTTTCTTGTCTCCTTCTCCATCTTCACCTCTATCTCCATTTCCTTCTCCCCTTTCTCATTATCTTGAATTTTCTGCTGTTGATGGATGAAAGAGATTTCTAGGCTGGCTTTATGTAGAGAATCAAATATTCCTAGCCAAGAACTACTACCTTTTTGGCTTGAATGTCTGGCACCAAGTATAGGAGAATCTCTAGACAAATATGCTTATCAGGTAGGTACCTTCTCATTCAGCAAACACATAACTACAGGTCTTATGTAGTAGGCCTTTATGATCTGTTAGGGCATAAGGTAGGTAGGCTACAGCGTTCTTTTTGTTTTTAAAAAAAAAAAAAGTGGAGGGCACAGAGGGAGAACATGTCCCAAGAAACCTAAAATGCCCATTCGGATTCAGAGTTGGAGTGGATTTGCAGTGATGTCCACTCTGTACTAGTCCATAATGGATACAGGAAGAGCTGCCTGTGTGCCCAAACCTCCCCAGGCGTACACTGCATGAGTGGTGCACACTGTGTCCGCATCACTGCAAGGGGGCCCACGTCAATCTCTTCTTTCTTGTGCCCTTGCCTTCCCCTCCCCCAACCTAGTCTCAAAGGGGTTTCCTCCATCATGTACTAATGGTCTGCAATTTATTTTAAAGAGGCTATTTTGATCCTCAAGAAGTACTTAGGGGAGCCCAGAACCATAAACACCTCCTTTTTAAAAAATTTGTTTCCTTTTTCCCAGCCTGTAATTTAACTCCGACTGGCACCATTCAAATCAAGTGTTCCAAGCACAGACTCCCATCAAGTCAGCTCCAACTTGGAGCACATTTTTACGACCAAGTTAGAAATCCCTTAAAACAAGGTTTTCGGAGGGAAACGTTTGACAGACTTAACTCTGTGGTGCAAATATGCCATGATGACATAGCAATTAGTTATTCAAAATGTGGGAAGGGATTACAAGCTTTTTCAAGTCGTTTCATAAATATGTCCTCTTCTGGTATACAATCAGTAATTACACTATTCTTACTCAACTGTAAACTTCCTGGGTATGATTTATATCTCATTGAAATCAACACAAAAGTATTTGTTTTCTCAAAGGAAGAGCCCCAGCTCTAATCTCCAAGGCTCACACACATCAAAGCTCAAGAACTACTGTTCTGCCTCACCAATGTAAATAAAATCAATACAAATATTTATGCAAATTAACAGAGAGGGGTCTGTCAAGAAACATTTATCTTCTAGGCCTGACATGGATTTGCATAATGCTCCCCTAAGAACATTCCTGCAAGATTGTTGAGTCAATTGGACAGGAAGATGAAACCAGAGACAGTTCTCCTGGACTCTGTCCTCATCCCTGCAGAACCAATACCCTAGGGATGTGGCAAGTCTATGGTGAATCAGACTGTAGTCAGTCACCATCAGAAGGAAAGTGAGAAAGGAAGACAGCTCTGGCTGAATGGATGCTCTTAGCTGCTATTCTACAGACGCTGGGTGTTGGCCTTGTACATAACAGTTCTCCAGTAACTGTCCGTGGACTGGCCACACAGGTGAACAGAAAAGACAGGTTTACATTGTAGCTCTAGGATCAAGACAAGCTACAAGAAAACCTTCCCAACACTCGCACACCTGAAGAATTTGAGTCTCTGTCTTTACATACACACAGGGCATATCTCTGTCCCAGAACTCAACGCATTTCATAGAAATGATTCATTTCAATGTCTGTCTCTTCTACTGGATTATAAACTTTTTCATGGCTAGACTTACCCTGGCACCATGTCTGGTAAGAAATGTTTCCTGAAGATTCTGAACAAAGCACCTCTTCTAGAAAAAGAAGCACCCAGTTTTTTTTGAGAAGATTGGAGCTCCTGAAGTATTGGCTTATAATCAAAAATCTGACCTTCCTCAATATTCTTCTCTGCATTTGAATATTTTACTACAAGTGATAAGTCCAAGCATCCCATATTTGAACCAGACTAAAGCCCAAGCTGTAGGAGGGCACAACATTTTGTCCATCTCTATGTAACCAATGCCCAGCATAGGGCCAGGCATATAGTATGTCCTCATAAATGGTTCCTGTGTAGAAAGATGCATGGATGGATAATTTTAGCATTGTTTAAATGTCAACATTCTCAAAGGTATTTCCACATTTGGCCCTCAGTATTGTTCAAAAATCCCACCATAAGAGTTGTACTTCACGGTCAAGGCCCTGGACCAGCAGACTCCAATTTAAGATTAACTCGTGAACTGACCAAGCCTACCAGTAACTCGCCTCCTAGCATTATCTATGAATTATTCTGTAACTTGGCATATATTTTCCCATAGAGCATAGTCAGGCTACAGAGTGGCCCACAAAGCATTTTATCTTAGACATCTTTTGAGTTTGGGATAATCCAAAACCTGAATTCTATCTATTTTTGCCCTCATTTTGGGGAATTCCCCATTACATGTGATCTTGATCTTAAAGGGTAGTGCCTCCCTAGCGGTCAAAGCATTGGCAAGTACCCCAGCTTAGTTCTTTGAATTTTACCACCTGAACTTGGCATCAAGAACAAGTAAGACAAAGACAGAGGCCTGGCGAGAATTCATTTGTGATGGAGCAGTATCAAGCACCGGGGCAGAGGTTCCCGCTTGCAGAAAGGCATTTTGTTTCCTCTTTCTAGAACTTCTGGACCAGCTCTTTCAACTTCCAGTCAATTATGAGAACTTCTAATACCCTTCTAATGGATTTTTTTTTTTTAATTAAGAGAGCAAGAGGTAATTTCTTTGTTTACAACCAAGAGTCTTTGTACTGTTACACCCATGGACTGAGATCAAATGGGACATGCCTTGAAAAGTAGTAGGAAGAAGTATTCTAGTAAAACTGATTCATAAATAATACAAATCCCATAACCAAGAAAACATTTTACTTTTCTTTGAATGAGTGCTTAATTAGAAGTAGAAGTCCACCCTTAGCTGTTCCATTATTCTGCCCCAAATGACCTATGTAACCACTGACAAATTTTTTAATCACTTTAGCCTCAGTTTCCCAAGCTATAAAATGAAAGGACTGATTAGATGATCCCTAAAGTTCCTTAAAACTCAAGCATATTATAAATCTAAAATTTGTGAAGGTGAGGAGTAAATACTTTAGGACCAGGAGGTGTTCTCTAGGACTTTTTTCAATTCAGAAATTGCTAAGCACCTCTAATCTCCTACCTTAACCTTCCCCAAACATCAGAAGAACAACCTTCCACAAGGTTGCTGACCCTAGACTATGATCTTGATTAGAAAACGAAAGGAAAGAACCCTATAATGTTAAAATCCTAATTGACTTTGTCATTAAATCAAACTCTTCAACTTAACCTTTGGTTCTAGGGAAAGAATTGTTGAGAGAAAATTCTGCTACTCATTGGAGAGCCATTACCCATTCCGAGAGGCATATTTAAGCTTATTATTACCCCAAACACATAGCTAGATACTCTTGTTATACATGGCTGGAGAATGGCCACCAGTTCAGAGCAGGGCTGGGTGTCTGCTAATGTTGAATACATTTCAGCTTTTCTAAGGTAAGAGTTTAATTTCAGAGATTTATAACCATGTAAATCTGCCCTGAACAGAAGCCTGACACAAAATTACTTTGCCCAGTAGCAATTTTTTAAAGTTTTGGACTAAGTGCCTTTCATTCAACTTTACAACCAAAAAAAAAAATGAAACAAAGCAACTCACCAGAAGATCTGCCTTTAGGCTACAAATATTCACACACGCACATGCACATATATACACAAATGCATGCTTCCAGAGTTAGTGCTGTTATCTTTCAGCTCCTTGTAAAGCAGGGTCCATGCCTCAGTATGGGTCCCAGCAAGGGAGAAGAGGTGTGGATAAATATTCAACAAGAAGACTGATGTTAGGCATTCACAGCCCAATATGATTTCTGTAACCAATGGGCTAGGCCTTTTATGTGAAATCTCACCTACAAATAACATCCAGGCATCATGGTCACTTTGCTCAGTGAATCTGTGTCTGGGAGACAGCAGGGCCTACTTATGCAGGCATATTCTCAACAGTTAAATAGGATTCAACAAGGACACCAAGGCCCACAGGTCCCTAGTACACACCAGGGACACCCAGAAGGACTAAGTGTTTCAGAGGCAGGAGGCAATGAAGAGAGGGAAACCACAATTAAAAGAAAAAACAACTTTTATATCATCAATAAACAACCAAGTATTCTAGGTTCTATTCTAAGTGCTTTATACATATTAACTTGCATAACCACCAGAGGTAGGTAATGCTGTTTTCCTGATTTTCAGATGAGAAACTAGTTAAGCAAATGACCCCAAATCATACAGCTAGCAGATGATAGAGCCAGAATTGGAATCCTCACAGCTCCCGTTTGTGCTGTACCCACCAATGCCAAAGTATTATCTCCAAAATAGTGATCTCACAGTTGTGTTCCAAAGCCCATGAATGACTGTAATGATGAAAATCATAATAGTAATAACAGCTGGTATTAATGGAATATGTATTTGGCATGTACTTTACATCTACTTTCTATTATCTTAATCTCTGCAACATTCTGATGAAGGTGATGCTTTTATAATCCTCAACATACAGACAGAAAAACTGACAGGCACAGGTTATGCAAACTGTCCAAGGTCACAGGTTGGTAAGGAGAGGACCCTATCTACATACAACTGTCTGACTCCAAAACCAATGCTCTATCCACTTTTCGATACTCAGGTAATTTCCATGTTTTTAGCAGAGTACACACAGGGCCATCATATTAGCAATTTCCTACGCTATCTCTTCTCCCATGTTCTGAATGAACATAGACCTGATATCTCAGAAAGGCTTCTCTGCCTGCCTTTGTGTGCCATTCTAAACCCTGCTCAATTCCTTCTTGCAGAGCGCTCTTCCCCACTGGGGATTTTCCTAAGCATGCTCAAGGTATTCCAACGTCTTACAGCACTTGAAGTTCGCACTTCATATCATGTCTATAAGTTTCCGTTTCCACTTACCACTGCCAAAGTCTTAGGAGTTGTAAGAGCCTATAGCAGAGTGGTTAAAACTCATATTCTGGAAACAAGCAGTCTGATTTGAATCCTGACTCTGACACTGCTAGCTGTGTGACCTTGGACAAGTTACTTCCCTGTACTTCGGCTTCCTCATCTGTAAAATGGGCATTCTATGAGTACCTACGCCACAGGCATTTTGTGAAGACAGCATAGGTAAAGGATTTAAGATACCTTATGGCACATAGTGAGGGCTCAGCCAATATGTGTTTTTGTTGGTGATGGTGTTCTAGGAAAGTCTTTTGGTCTTAGCTAATCTCTATGTCCAAGTACCCTCTGCTTGAATCTATCCAGCACCAGATAGTCAGATTCATCTTAAAACACCACGTTCTTCATGTTGCTCATTGGCTCCAACCTGCCCATCATCCAGCAAATAAAGTCCAAACACTCACTATTGAAAGTAAGATCACATAAAGGCTGGTGGTAACCACAGGCTTTCCCTGTAGCTTTCAGGATACAATTCAATATCCTCTCCAGGACTTCAGGTTCTTCTGAAAACTGCTCCTTTCCCACTGGATTTTCACTTATTTTCCAAACAATTCCTCCCCTCCAGGCCAGCAAGCAACAGTCACTGTAGCAAAAGTCTTGCAGTACTGCTCTTCTCGTGGCATTCCCGCATCTCTCCCGCATCTTTCTCATGCCAGGGTACAATTCCCACCTCCATCTATACACCCAAATCCTACCCATCCTTCCAAAGCAGTGGCTCTTAAGCCTCAGTATGTATCAGAATCAACCAGGGAAGTTTTAAACACATAAATGTCCAATGGGCCTGGAGTGGGGCTCAGGAATACTAGTTTTCAACAGCTCTCCAGGTGATTCTGATGTACAGCCAAAAGGTTCACACATCCTCATGATGACTGGAAGCTCTGTCACTTGTCCTGCTTTCAAACTGATATTAAGCATTATTCTGGTTTTGTTTGTTTGTTTGTTTGTTTGTTTTGTATTTCACACAAATATACCATCTCTCTACTAGACCAGATACTCTTTCAGGGCAGGAAATACATCTAATCTGTTTATAAATACTGGGGCCAATGTCATGCCCCCTTCTCCTGGGTAGTTTTACATATTTTAATATGGGTTTTAGCCTTGACTCTCTGGAGAACATAATTTCACAGCAGGTGGAGATGAATGACAAGTATTTTGGTATCCTCTATGTGCCCAGCACCCGCTAAGCACTCAGTAACTACCTAGGACAACTGGCAAACAGTGGGTGCTCAGTAGCTGCTGGAAGACTGCATAACTAGATCACTAAGAAGCCAACGTACATATTGTCCCAATACACACATTGTACAAACAACATCAATAACCTAATTTCCATCACATGAGTTCAATTCATTGAAATTTTATTGAGAGCCAGTGATCAGGTACTATAAGGAACTGGCTATCTTGAGGTGCAATGGTGGTGGAGGCTTAATTTTATCAGGCCTATATGACATCTCACCATTATCCAAAAGTCTGTGCTGCTCAGTTCCTCTCCACTGGGGCTTCACCTGTCACCCACAGCACTGCAAGTGGGGCTCAGAGCAGTCTCACTAGATGAGCTTCTTAGGCTCCCCGCAAATCATCACAAATGAGGAATGCTTTAAAGGTTAAGAAGTTATCTGTGATCTCTTATGCCCCTGAAAAGCAAACTAATCCAGGACTAGTGAGTCGGGCCATGGAAATGGTCTGAGATCTGACCAGAAACTTCCTTCTACGTTGGCCACAGGTGCCAGAGGCAGAACTTTAAGATGAGTATGTGATACATTATCAGCTGCTATTACCATCCTACCATAGCCGAAAGAAAGAGGCTATTAAACATAATACATAAAATAACATTTAGTAAGGAAATCTAGATAATTACTTAGTAAAAAGGACATTGAGTCAGGTTCTAAGCCATTGCCCTGAATTGGGAATGGCATCGCTTATGTCTTAAGTTAAATTGAGTAAAACTTCCTAAGCGCTCCCTTAAAGAACACCTGTAAGTAATGAGTTGAAATACCTCATCCATCCTGCTTTGTGCTGCAGTCCTGAGGAGAAGGCCAAGATTATCAGGCACACAACCCAGACGCCTCTGGGCTGAGCCAGCTCAAGGTGACAAAGACATCCCAGTCAATGTGGAGTAATGGTTCTACTAGTATGCACTGGAGTTGGCACAGACTGACAGAAGCCGAAGGGTTCAGTCAATAACATATTGTCTTCCCTTTGCTGTTATTGGTGGACATTAAAATGCATTCAAAATTAGAATAGAAAGAGAATATAATGAGCAAGTGCACTGTATGGAATCAGAGAGCATCAGAGCTGATTAAGTTCCAACGCTACCACCATGATCACCAAAACCCATCGATCATTACTGTCAACTAATTCTTTATATGTAACTGGTATAGAATAAAGTGACCTCATCCAGCCTCATGACTTTAAACATCACCTACATACTGATAGAAACCCCCAAAGTTCTATCTCCAGGCCTGACCCCTCCCTATGGAAGCCCTCCCAATTCAGTTACTTTCTTGACATCTCCACTGGATGGCTAATAGGCTTCTCAAATTTAATATGCCCAGAACCTAACTATTGATTAGCCCCAAACCTGCTCCTCCTACCAACTCCTCCATGCCAGTAAACAGCACCTGCATCCTTCTTGTCTTTCCTCTCTCTCACACAGCATTTCTAATCAGCAAACCCTTTCAATTCTGCCTCTAAATATACAGAATGTGACCATGTCTCACCACCACATGGCAACCACCCTCATGCACACCAACAGTACCTCCGCCTGCACTACTGTGATGGCCCCTGGCTGGTACATCTGCTTCCAT
This sequence comes from Cynocephalus volans, assembly GCF_027409185.1. Taxonomy (NCBI): domain Eukaryota; kingdom Metazoa; phylum Chordata; class Mammalia; order Dermoptera; family Cynocephalidae; genus Cynocephalus; species Cynocephalus volans. Next base: position 93,891,093 of record NC_084466.1, read on the forward strand.
TTGGCGTCCTTGCTGGTTTCCCCCCACCACACACACACACGTACACACACACACGCACCAATGTCAGAGCGATCAAGCTGAGTATAAACTCAAGTCCAATTACATTCAAAGCCTTCCAATGGCTTCCCTGTAATACAGATAAAATCTAAAGTCCTGACCAGAGCCTAAAAGGTGCTACATGACCCCACTTCTGAAATAGTACCTCCTTTACACACCTCACCATCATGGCCTCCTTGCCACATTGCAAAGTCACCAAGCCTCTGCCTCAAGCCTGTGCATATTCTGTGACCTCCACGCAAACCCAAATTGTGTATCCTCTCCCCTTCTTCAGCCTCCACAGAGATACCATTCACCAGAGAGGCTGTCCCTGATCTCTCTTCATGAATGGCACACACCACCTCCTCCTGTCTGTCCCCCTGCCCATGCTCTGCCCGTCCTCATACTCCTTCCCACCTCCTTACAGAGACATGCAAGTTCACTGTGCTCTGCCCACTGCCCAGGAGAATGTAAGATCCACCAGGGCAGGTTGGTCTTGTTTTTGTTGCTTTCCTGTTTTAGTCACTGCTGTTTCCTATCACCCAGAACATGAAAGACCCTCAGGAAATTTTATTGAAAGTATAAATGAAAAGGCACACAGCACTTGCCAAATGTTAATTGCTCTTATGTTAAGAGGCTGGGACCCCATTTGAGGTCAACTCTCCTGGCATGAACGTCAATATTCTCTCACCACATGATTCTCCCACTCAAAATTAACCAAGCACACTTGTGCACTTGAACAGTGGTTTGTTGTTTGTAAAGAACTTTCCCATATCTCAATTTTCAAATGCTTCTCACTATAAATCTATGATCCAGGTAGTTCAGATAGGTAAGACCAACAGGATGGTGTTAATGTCAAACCTAGATGTCTTAGTCCATTCAGGCTGCTATAGCAAAACACCTTAGACTGAGTTGTTTATAAACTACAGAAATTTATTTCTCGAAGTTCTGGAGTCTGAGAAGTCCAAGATCAAGGTGCCAGCAGATGAAGTTTCTGATGAGGGCCCACTTTCTGGTTCACAGATGGAACCTTCTAGCTGTGACCTCACATAGTGAAAAGGTCATGGCAGCTCTCTGGGGCCCTATAAGGACACTAATCCCATCTGTAAGGACTCTACCCTCATGACCTGATCTCCTCCCAAAGGCCTCACTCACAATCCCATCACATTAGTAATTAGGTTTCAACACATGGATTCGGGGGGACATAGACATTCAGCCCACAGCATCAGGTCTCCTACTCCTCAGTCCCATATCCTTGCCTCACACACATCCTTCCTGTTTGGGTGAGATGCTGGCTGTACCAGATGGGAAGGAAAGGAAAGATGGGAAGGGAAGGACAGTCCTTGCCCTCCAAATGTTCGCAGTACTCAGTCTGCACCAGGACACGAAGAGGCATGCACAGGACTTGAGCATGGCAACTCAAACATACAAGTAAAATGTTCCCAGCAGTGGCACTTCTGGAAAAATGGGATAGGCCAGTCCACAACTACAGAGGAGCTATTGGCAGGCACTGACTTCCCACCCTACTTCCTACTCCATCACCAACCATGCCAACTCTTCTCAAAGTTCTGGAACTGAAGCTGGGTAAGAACAGAAACAATGAAGATCAGAAGAACAACAGTTAAACCCTGGCTGCTGCCCATTAGAATCAACCAAGGAGCTCTCATAATCCCATTTACAATAATCACCAAAAAAACCAAAATACGTAGGAATAAACTTAACCAAGGAGATGAAAGATCTCTATGACAAGACCTACATATCATTGCTGAAAGAAATTAAAGAGGACACAAAAACATGGCAAGCCATTCCATGCTCTTGGATTGGAAGAATTAACACTGTGAAAATATCCATACAACCCAAAGTGAGCTACAGATTTAACATAATTCTCATCAAAATACCAATGACATTCTTCACAGAAGTAGAAAAAACAATCGTAACATTCATATGGAACAACAAAAGACCCCAAATAGCCAAAGCAATCCTGAGAAAAGAAAAAAAGCCAGAGGCATAACACTACCTGACTTCAAATTATACTACAAATCTATAGTAACCAAAACAGCATGGTACTGGCATAAAAATAGATAGAACAATCAAACAGAATAGAGAACCCAGAAATCAATCCACATACTTATAGCCAACTGATCTTTGGCAAAGGTAACAAAACATATTTGGGGGAAAGATTGCCCCTTCAGTAAACAATGCTGGAAAACTGGACATCCATATGTAGAAGAATGAAACTAGACCTGTACCTCTATAGACATATGCCAAAATCAACTAGAAATGAATTAAGGACTTGAATATAAGACGTGAAACTATAAAACTCCTAAAAGAAAACATAGGGGAGACACTTCAGGATGTATGACTGGCCAAACACTACGAGTAAGACAGCAAAAGCACAGGAAACAAAAGAAAAAATAAACAAATAGGATTACATCAAACTAAAAAGCTTCTGCATAACAAAGGAAACAATTAACAGAGCAAAAAGACAACCTACAGAAAGGGAGAAAACATTTACCAACTATGCATTTGACAAGGGCTTAATATCCAAAATATACAAGCAATTCAAATAACTATACAGTAAGCAAACAAGTAATCCAATTAAAAAATGGGCAAAGGAGCTAAATAGGCATTTCTCAAAGAAAGATATACAAATGGCCAAAAGACATATGAAAAAATGCTCAACATCATTCAGCATCAGGGAAATGCAAATCAAAACCACACTGAAGTATCATCTCACCCCAGGGAGATTAGCTATTATCAAAAAAGACAGAGAATAACAAATGCTGGTGAGGATGTGGGGAAAGGGGAAATCTTCTGCACTGTTGGCAGGACTGTAAATTAGTGCAGCTATTATGGAAAACAGTATGGAGGTTCCTCAAACACCTACAGATAGAGCTGCCATGTGATCCAGCAATCCCACTGCTGGGTATATATGCAAAGGAATGGAAATCATTATGTTGAAGGGATACCTGCACTTTCATGTTTATTGCAGCTCTATCTGTAATAGTCTAGAGTTGGAACCAATCTAAACGTCCATCAATGGATGACTGGATAAGGAAAATGTGACATATATACACAATGTAATACTACTCTGCTACAAAAAAGAATGAAATTCTGCCATTTGCAGCAACATGGATGAACTTAGAGAAAATTATGTTAAGTGAAATAAGCCAGGCATAGAAAGAGAAATACCACATGTTCTCACTCATAAGTGGAAGCTAATAAAAGAAAAAAAGATACAAAAATAACAATAATTTGTTGAACTTTCAAAAGGAGAAAACGGAACTGAGGCCACCAGAAGTGAGAAAGGGGGAGGGAGGTTTGTGAGGAATTGGTAAAGGGACGCAAAAAATGATTACATTGTGTAATGTTGAATACACTAATTATCCTGATTTGAGCATCACATATTGCACACCGGTATTGATATTTGATGCTATATCCCACAGATATGTACAATCAATCATGTTTCAATAAAAAGGTAGTAAAAAAAAATCATACAACTAATAAGTATCAGAATTTGTTCTCAATCTAAGTCTTCTGAACTCTAATTTAAAAAAAAAAAAAAAAGAGGAGCTTTTAAAAAGTTCCAATGGCCAGCCCCACCCCAAACCAATTAAATCAGAAGCTCTGAAGGCACAGCCTGAGCCCTGGCATTTTGTTTAAAGCTCCCCAGGTGAGTGGAAAGGGCAGCTACTATTGCCAACCACTGGTGCAGGGCTTTATCATTCCAAAGTGCTTTCGCTTGCATTATCTCCTTGACTCATCCTAAAGGACTGGGGTGGCAGGTAAAGCAGGCCTTAACGTCTCCAAGTTAGAGGTAAAGAAACAGACTCAGAGGGATAGACCGATTCACAGTCCTCTGGTTAGCTACTTAATGACAGAATGGGCCAGGCCTGGTTCAAGAAACAAGCGAAGTCTGAAGCAGTGCCTCCCAGACCTCAGCATGCCTACGAATCACCTAGGCATCTTGTGAAAATGCAGATTCTGATTCAGTAGGACTGGCATGGGGCCCAAGCATCTGCATTTCTAACAAGCTCCCAGGAGACGCTGATGCTGTGAGTCTATGGACCACACTTCTAGTAGTCTAATAGACACACATCTACAGTAACTAAACCAAATGCATTCTTGCTTCTTCATGTGGGGAAGGCCAGGCACCTTCCAACAGCTTCTTGGCAGTTTTACCAGTTGGGCCAACTCCTATTACACTATACTATATTATACACGACCAGCTGGAATTGACCAACTTTCTACCTGTGTGTGCCAAATCAATTGTGCTACGTTCCATGAAGCAAGGTGCAGATCCCCCTTGCCACCGCCACCACCACACACACACAAAGTAAACAAAACCACCAAGATCCAGCCAACTTCATGAGTCCCACACAACCTGCCAAACAACCCCTCTGCCCACTTCAGAGAACACAGGCACAGAATCCTCTTGTCACTAGCAAAGATGAGTAGTCCTGGCCCTGACCATCATTTGTCAAGTCTGAACTGATTACACTCTGACACCGCTCTATTCCTGATATTGCCCTTTTATTATTCAGGGGAGGGTATGCTATTCCCAAAGTAATTTTTTAATGTTTTGTGTGCCTTTTAAATATCAGCCACCACATTTATATATATAGATTTCAAATGACTGCCTAAGATATTCCATTTCAGGCTTAAATCTTTAAATATACTTATAAATTTTTTACTTTGACAGATTGCCCAATGTCTCTTCCCTCATCATGGAAATAGATCCCTTGGAATCCTCATTAAGGCCAGCACCTTGAGACCCTCTCCTTTTGAGATAGTCTTCCATCTCAAGACTCCAGCCTCATGTTTGAACACCATGAGAGGTACTGAGATTGCTGGTCATTGGGCCTGAGAATGGAACTGGGTTGGTAACAGAGGATAAGGAGACTATGTTTCTGCTTATATGGAATAGGTTTTTTCCCACCAGCCTTTGAACTTCCAACAGCTGGAACCTCCCTCAAGTAGCTTAAAGTCCACTTACCCTTCAGGTCCCAATCTTAAAGTTTTATTTTTCACAGATCAGCCCAGCCTTCTTTGCCCAACCTCCAAAGCCCTTAGTTCAAACCAATTAATTAAACATAACCACAGATTAGAAATGTCTTGTCTCCCCAGTTGTAGGGGGCTTGGCCCATTCCATACCTCTGCATTTTCTCACGTGCCTGGTTTGACTGTGCACGAGCAAGTACTCAATAACTAACTGCTGACTGACGATGTCAAGAGCTGAAACTGGATTTGTTTGGTACCAACACGCCCCCACTGCATGTCCAGCTCTGATATTCAGTAGGCTGCCAGTTCTAGAATGTCCTGGCACAATCACCCAATCTCACCATTCATTGTTGCTGCCAAATCCCTTCCCTCTTTACTTAAGAATGATTTCATACCTAAATTTGATCCAGGAAAAAAAAATAACAATCTAATTTTTTCCAGTACAAGATCGCTGACACCACTAGCAAGCAAGGAGGGGCAGCTCAGGACTGTAGCAACTTCTATTCGGAAAAGCAAAGAATTCACGCCCAACCCCAGCCCCATGGCTGTGCTAACCCAGCAACTCCTCCCAACTCAACAAAATACATGAATAAGAACCTATTCATATTTTTCCTTGTGAAAGAAAGATGACTTCTTGTGACTTCCTAATGGTGGTTCTAATTTCAGGTTTGAACCTAAGAAAATCTGGCTCATTGTATTTATCTTTTGTACATACCCATGAGATTACATCATTTGCTAAGATTTTATATTCTTTACCAGGTCATTAAGATTCTCAGACAGAGGCCAATTTTGTCTCAGCTTCTCAAATCTCCACAAACACCCTTCAAGTGGGATTTCCATTCATACCATTCGATGTATATCTATGACTCATTCTTTTTTGGAAAGTTTGCATTCAGCTATTTTCATTTACAATCATTGATCTTTATGCTACAGTCAATGTACAGAGAAAAAGGAATTCTCACACAAATGTGTAGTGAGGCATTTTCAAGGAAAACATTTCTAATCAGATTGCTACAGAAAAACACATTTTTCTCCATATATATATATTTCGCATCTTGTCTAAGTCCCCCTTAGTATTTACAAAGTCTTGGATAGATGGTCATTTGACTTTATCCCTCTGCTGAAACCATATTAGCCACCCCAAAATGAGCAGAATATGATATTACAAATATATATATATTGACAACCCAGATGATATTTGTACATTTGAAGTATGACATCTTTACTCCTCTGTCATCAGGAAGAAGTAATTAAGAATAATCAAGTGGGTGTTAATTGGATATAATGAAACAATCTCCAGTCAGCCTGAGCCTACTATTTGCCTCCTACAAGTAATTAGGAACACTAAACACTTGTGCTAATCTCCTTTTTATAGAAGCTAACCAGATATACAGTATTTACTCAGCTGATGACTTGTTTTGTCTGCAATTTAGTCTGTTTTAAGCTAAGAAACTCATAATTTGCCAGGCTGTCCCCAGCTGCTGGGGCCCAGACCAGGGATGCAGGGTTCCTAGTGAAAATAGTCCAGTGTGTGTCATCTGAGAGGAAAAGACAGATATTAATTAAACTAACCTCTAGTTGCAACTGTACCTGGAACTCTAAGTGCTCAAAAATCAAAGTTTTAAGTTTGTATTACTCTAAACTATTTGTAGAACATGCACTCATGGTATGCTAGGGCTCCATGAAAAAGAAGACAGTTTTCACATGTAACTCTCAGAAGTCTATTTTTCTCTTTACAGAACTGTCTCCAGCCCTCTGCTGCCATGGAGCTGGGGACCAGCCTTTGATCACATTACTTCAGGAGCCTCTTGGCTGCTGGACAATGATTACAGTAGTGAACTAAAAGAGTGTGACCATTAGAAATGTATTATTGGCCATTAAGCAGATGGTTAGATGTTTTTAAAGAGCTCTTACATAGTAATAGAATCCAGAGTCGTTGACTATATTTATTACTCTCTTAAGAAAGTGGAAAACATAAAAAGATCGAATGTTTGTTCCAGAGGTGGTTAATTTCATCCTCTCAGGATCACTAGGAGGTCATACGTAGACTAAAAACTGGCAGAAGGTGATGGGATTTTAAAACAGGCTTCTGAACAAGGTGATTAAAGTTCATTTCCTTCCTTTCTTATCAGAACTCAGCTATGTGTAATTCCAAATGAAGATCACCTGCCTGACATAGTAGTATCAGGGATATGAAACGGATATGCATCTAGACCAGAGGTCGGCAAACTTTTTCTATGAAGGGCCAGATAGTTGCAGGCCATAAAGCACATATCACAACTACCGTTTTAAAATCTGAAGTTACAGCATAGAAGCAGGCATAGATGACAGTAAATGAATGGCTATGTCTGTGTTCCAATAAAACGTTATTTACAAAAATAGGGAAAGGCAGGATTTGGCCTATGGGTCATAATTTGTCAACACCACAGTTAGACCACACTGAAACCAGCAAAGGTAGGGATGATGTTTGGAGGAAACAAATTCACCCACCCAGCCCTCCATCAATGCCCACTAGTGTAATTCACAGAAGAGATCTCACTTTCTCTTATAGACACTTTTCTGAAAATGTGCTTGAATCAATATATTCTAAGTTGCATCCTATTTTTCCAATGATGTATACTTTTATGTAAAGTTTTATCCTCATTTTGGGACTGAACTATAACGAACAGCAGTCACTACCTCTCCTCAAAACAAGTATTTTATAGGACTTCATCCATGAACACATTATTTTGCTTTTACTTATATAAATTCGTTATATATTTATATATAAACATATATTTATGTAAAAATAATTTGTATATAAATCTATATATTTATATATAAAATCACCTCTTCCGTTTTCTTTGTTCATAATTTCAGATATCAAGTTTTCTTAAAGGTAGACCCAGCTATAATTGTTTGGCAAATAAAATTTGTCCAGTCTAGGTCCTCTATCAAATAGGGGCCCATAACTTACCACAATAGAAACATATCTTGAATACTGTGAAATCTGAAAGGATTTTTATTGAACTTTAGGGTAAAGTGGTAAACACAAGGACCTAGGAATGAAAGACTCTGATGTTTTAGTCCCAATTCTTTTGCTAAATAACTGTGTGAGTTGTTACATATTACTTAACCTCTCTGAGCCTCAATTGCCTCTGAAAAATGAGGGAGTTGGAGCTGAGGATGGCTAGAGTCACCTTCCAAGCTTTAATATTCTCTGATCAGTGGATAGGAAACAGCTTAATTAACTCATTTAATTACAGGATAATACTAATGAGGCCAAAGGAGCAAGTGAAATAGCCATGCAAGGCTAGCTAGTTTTAAATAGAGAAAAAACACTGTCATGCAGATTATAACTCAACTTAGTTGACAGAAGGTGTGTGGCTAATTCAGTCTTCTCAAATCAGCAGCAATGAAAATAATGTGATTATAGTAAGTCAGAAACAGCTTTAGAGAACAAACAGTATCATTAACATTTTAATAAAAATATGACTATTAGACTCCTCAGTCAAGGATTTCACCCAGTTTCTTTACAGTTACGTGTCACATTTCTTCCCCAGTGTGTCAGGGACCAGCCCATGGTCCGACCGTGCATGACCAGCGTGCAGTGTACACCACGCGTGAGTCACTATGTGAGTTCAACAACATGCAACTGTTTAGCAAGACAAATCCAGCAATCACATGCTTGGGTGTCATGGAGTGTCCAATAACTGTCAAAGACTCTACAGGCCTGTGCTCTGTTTCTGTTCTTCTCTGGTCATAGACGGGTGACCATTTGCAGACCAGTGCCAGCAAGAAGACAGGGGATCCCACTTGTCATTTGCAGTTATGTAGAAGTGAGTGAAGCCACAGCTTAGGGGTGGAAGGAAAACAAAATGAAATGTATTACCAACAAGTTTCTTATTCTGTTCTTCCAGGTTTAAATTTTCTCCCAATTTCCCAGTTAACCTTGGGAAGTCCAACTATTCATATTCCATGTCACAGTTTTATTCATTCATCTATTCCACAAACATTTCCTGAACAGCTTCTATGTGCCTGGTCATGTTCAAGGCACTTGGAACCCAGTGGTGAACAAGACAGATCTGGTCACTGCTCAATGGAGTTTGGTGAATGTATTTTGAGGAGTCAAGTCCTAAGCATACGTACTCGTCCAAGGTCTGTGTCAAGTTCCTAAAGCGCAGAGAAAGAGTGTCTCATCATCTGAAATTCTTCAACACTTCTTCATAATCAATCAGTCCCAATTTACTCAACGCCATATATTCACCACACAATCTGATGGCTTTGGATGGACAAAAATGAATGATATATGGCCCCTGGCCTCAAGGAACTTACAGCTTCAATGACTCTTCCGTGTGATCTTTCAAGTGGGTGAAAAATCAAGGTATCAGCGTCATTTCTGTCTCCATAGGCTCCCTGAGGTTGACTCTACTCCTATGGACAGCTACACCAGGAGCTTCTAACTGGGCCTTCTTGGATACACAGCAAGAGTTACAGAACCTGCTCTGCTTGAGCTGAAAGAGTCCACAGAGACCTTTTAACATTTTACTGCTGACACCTGGAAAGGCAAAGTCACATGCCCAAAGTTATAACTAGTCAGTGAAAATACACTCTAAGAGGATCAAGTCTCAAACAGGGTTCCTAGGTTGGGCTCTAGAGTTGGCCAGCACATTCAGGAAGGGGACTACCAGACGTGCAGACAGGCTGGACTCAGCAGAACTGCTTCCATCAAGTAAATGGAAAGCAAAGTGATGTGGTGGACGAGGAAGCACAGTAAGGCCCTGGAGGCATGGGGAGGCCTGCTCTCCTCCCAGGGCTCAGTCTCCTGGCCTGGAAAATAAAACTCATGACTTACATGGCCATAAAGGTCCCTTTCAGCTCTCAAGTCATGTGCAAACATGACTCCACTGCTTTTGGATGTCTGGAAAACTCACTAGACTGCACAGAGTAAGCAGATGCCAACTACAGAGTTACTGTCAGGCCCTGCATCACTTCTTTAAACAGCCCTTGTCAGGTTCATATAATAATGGACTCCAGAAGCTTCCAACACTCCTGGCTCCAGGAATAGCCTACAAGGCTATCTACCCATGATCTCATCCTTGCTGGCTCCAAGCCACACCAGCTTCTGATCTTCTTGGTTCTCTACCTGCCTTTCCTGGATCACAAGAACTTGTCACTTGGTGCTGTTCTCTAACTAAGACCTTGGACTCCTCCTTCCCTACAGTTTAGATTATCCAGCCTCCAGCATCCCTGAGAAAATAGCCCTTTGAATCCTACCTAGACCACAGGATCCCACCTCAGTTTAAACCCTCCATGTGCAGTCCTGGGTTTTTGTTCAAATATCCACAATTCACATAACACCACTCCCCTACACACTCACACACACACACACACACACACACACACACACACACACACACACACACACACACACACACACACACACACACACACACACACACACACACACACACACACACACACACACACACACACACACACAGAGTCACCTGCCTTTCTAATCACTAGTATAACCATGGAGGACAGCTTTCATTGAACTCTATTACATAATTTTCCATTAATTCAACACCCACCTGTCATAATCTAAGAGCACTTTAAATCCATTAATGAACTCCAATATTGGATATACAAATGTTTATGCATGTCCAGTAAACTGAGAGAAACCAGACCATCAAGGTAGCCAGGAAAAAAATAAAAATCCAGAAGCAGCTTATGGAAGGTCAAGAATTCCTCCTTATGCCTCCGATTTAACAACAAAAGCCTCACAATGAATAGCTTGATGAGGACAAGACTCTGCACTACAGCGAGAATATTTTATTTGGCAAGCAATGAAATCATTAAGGTAATATATCACCATTCCCGCTAACAGAATCTCCCTGTGTCATCTCCTTCACTGTACATGCAAGCAGAAGTCACGTATCTATTGTCTTACTTCTGGAAGTTGTAAATGTAGGGAAATTGTCATCATGAAATTGAATATAATGATCTTCTCCCCACTCTTCCCCTTTCATTATCTCACTCTGTACCTCGGCTCTGCCTGACACATCCCTTGTAAATGTCAACACAAAAGTATGTCCTGAAGACCAATGGGCAGAAAGTTCTGATTACCAGCAAAAATCCATCATGTGATACCCAACACTCACCTCTGCAATGAGAGGAAATGATAATTGCTTTGCCGTGTGAGTTGGAGAAGCCCGACCTCAAAGTGTCTCTGGTGGTATTAACATGTAATGAAAATGGGTGCGACAAAGGCCACTGCTGAGCACACCAGGGATGCCATCAGACACCCTCACTTCCTGCATGTGCCATTGAAGAACATGGGGCAACCCTAATTATCAGCCTACCCTTCACCCTCCAACATCTTAGCCTAGGACCTCTTAGCTCAACCTCAGCAAGGAAGCAGGGTCCTCTCACATGGCCACAATGAACCCCAGAAAATTCCCAATCAGGGCTTATGGAGGGCTCAGACCCGGAAGCCGATCCCTAGGGAGAAACAAGAAGGAATGTGGCACTTGAACTTTGCCTGGAGAGTGCATAGCTGGTTTGTTGCAAATGAGAATTGGTAGCTTCGATGCCATCAGCATTTAGCTTGAGAGGTCAAAATGAGCATGCTGAGCCAGCAAGGGGAAGGAGAGGTGTCCCCACCTGAGGGACTGTGCATGGGGCCTTGCATCCACGGGTTGTCAGGGGCTGTCACTGGGGCACAAGGACTGTTTGGCCTTGAGCATTAGTTATGTTATGTAAATTATGTTTAATGAAAGTGCGGCCTTGGTCCATAAAAACTTAACAATGCATTTGTCTTCATTTGAGCATTCCCCAGCAGCCACAACCTCCCTTTACAGACCATAATGTCTGGGATTTCACCTCATGTCCCTGTCCTCCACAGCCACTATCAGGAGGTCCCCAGAAGGGGGAGAGGAACTGGCTTCCACTTAATAAGACAAATGTGCCATCGTGGAGTTGGCATCAGGTGGCCCGAGCACGCGGACAGGACGGCCAAGCAGATGCGGCCGTGCCCATCTCTCCTCCCCGGGCCTTCTATGTTAATAACGTTCAGATGGCTGGAAAAGTTCAAACTTAGTTTTGCGTTCCTGAGGGCTGGACGTCACCTCTGATTCATCAGCAAGCATTTATTAAGTGCCTCCTATGTACACAGTACATAGCAAAGACAGACATATCTCTCCACGCAAGTCACAAACAGGGAACAGTGTTTGACTCATTCTGAGACACCCCATGTCAAGACGTCTATAGCGAATTTTCGGTGCTCTGCAGCTGCTGCCCTCAGTTCTATGCCAAACACCTTTGAAGAAGGAATCTTGAAAAGAAAAAGAAAAGAAAAGAAAGTAGTTTGGAATCCTTCCTGAACACTGTAGTGCAGTTCCCCAGAGCCAACAAGGAAAGAAAGGAGCTGTGACAGTATGACTCTGAGAAGAGGAAGTTTGAGTTTAACTTGCTTTAAATTTAGCCTTTATAATTATTTAACATTTAGAAAAATAAAGCTCCTTACCACAGCCTGTAAGGCCTTCCACAGACTGACCCCAGCCACCTCCCCAGGCTCAGCTCTGTCCCTATCTTTCCTCAACAGGCCTCTTCGCAGTTCCTCGTGGTCACCGAGCCCCATCCAGTCAAGCGTCTTCGTGCTTGCTGTTCCCTCTGCCTGCAGTGCTCTCACCTCTCCTCCTTCCAGGTTAACTCGGTCACCCTCAGCTCCCAGGTGAGACATCACCTTGTAAGGAAAGTCTTTCCAGACCTTCCTAAGTCAAACGAAGTCCCACCGTGTCTTTTTTCTCCTCAGCCCCTGTCCCTATTGTGATCTGACATCTGTTCATATCAGCAACTGTGTGTGATTATTTAATGGCCCTTACCTCCATGAGGGCAGAAGCCATGTGTACCTTTCCTTAGCACCAAACCCTCAGCACCAAGCACACAGTAGGCGGCTACAGCAATTATTAAATACATACATACTTAATGATCACTTCTTCTCTGTGGCTATAGAAGAAATACCAAAAAAGGAAATATACTTACATTTATTGGCCAGGAAGGAGTGAGTAATCCCTAACAGTGAATGAACACTAGAAAGAGCTACCAAGAGAAGTCAGGTGGGCTCCAGGTGAGAACATCTTCAAGAAGGAATCGTTTCTTCCCAACAGGAGAGCAGGCAGATGGGTCACACGACCTTTCACACACCCCACCATCCCCATGTCTTCTGACCTGGCACCTGGATGCGTAGCCATGGTGGCCACATCTCGTCACATAATCTGGAAGCATTTCTACTCCTGTACAGGCTTCACCAGGGGTATTTATTTCTACTTTTTCTTGTGCCTCTTGGCTCATGGATCCTTTTGTTTTCCAGGTAGCAAAATACAGAACATAACTATAATGAAGCACCAGTGTGGCAAATACTGGTTTCCTGAAAGTCGAGAACCAAAATGAGTTGGTTGACCTGCCCCAAAACCTGGCAGAGGAAAGGGAAAACCCTCCAATAAGAGGATGTACTTACAAAATTCCTCTCTCTCACCTAGACGTCAAAGGAGTTTCAATGAGTTAGTTGTTCTGAACTTCCTGGAAAAGGAGATTATCCCAATTTGTTCATCTCACAAAGGAATCGCATGAATCCTATTTGACCCCTGTTTTTCCAATCTAGAGTATGAATTTAGCTAGCTTTGAAAATGTTTTAGGGCTTACACAGAAATTTGTAAAATGTCAGTGTGAAAATTTTAATTGAGTTATTAGCAATATCTCTTCTTTGAATGACCTTTTAGTACTCCTTATAACATATCACCTCCTTTTACTACCTTCTGGCTGACAGTTTCTAATATATTCCTTCTTCCTAGATGATATCATCTGTCCTTGGGTGGAATTAACTAAAGCACTCTACATTCAGAAACTGACATTAATCCATGGCTCCAGATTTGTAACAGCTGCTGGTATAAACACTGTTTCCATACTTTGAGTTTTAACAGTGACTGGAGGAAATGTATACTATTCATTGGCTACTGTGACATGCAAACAAAGGAATCGGAGTGACAAACAGCAATGATTTTTTAAAAACAATGTAAAATTAGCTTAAATGCTAAGAGAATGTTGCTAGCATCCTAGAAATTATATGTTCCTCTTAAGAATCACATGTGCAGAAGAAGCTAATCATAACAGGAAATTACAAGGATGAATGTCAAACAAATTGCTTAAGTAACTTTCTAATACTTGGAAATATAGAAAATACAGTCCCATACTTGTTGTAACTGAGACATTTTGCATCATTCCAAGAAATGGGAAAAGTAAATCAACATGGCATATGTGTACAGAAAGGTACATTCAGAGTTGAGAATCACCAAACGGGAAAAAGATAAATAAAATCCCTTCCCCTCAAATTCCCAACCCCAGTGGCTTTTCGTAGGACCTCAAGTCACCCCAACTCCATATGCTGGTGTGAAAATGATCAACGAAGGGGCAGGAGGACCACATCACCTCAGCCTCCTCCTTCAGACTTACTATTCTGCTGGAAACAGGTGTGTAGGCGTCAGCGCAGCAACAAGCAGTGACATCTATAGGGACCTGGCCAGCACATTCCATCAGCACAACCATGTTATTTAGAAGCACGGGGGATAATGACCATCGTGAATATCAATCAGGCTGCTGATGCAGGTCCTGGGCTCGAGGTGGCTGATAATTGAAGTGTGTCTGCCTTCACTCTGTGGTGGGAACCTGTGGCAGGAAGAGGGAGCTTCCAAGGGTAAAAGTATGTGTAAGCGGGGCTAATGGAAGCAAAATTCTGCAGTAGCCAAGTGGGTGTTCGGGGGCCTTTTCCTGGGACCTCACCCTACTGGTCCTTACACTCCGGACTTCACTGTCCCTCCCTTGTCAGAAAATGCCAACCCAGTCCTCACACCACCGTTATAAGTTATAAGTCAAGTTACAAGACTGCCACTGTTACTTCATTAGAATATTGAGAAGTGTCAGTGATAAGGTTACACACCTGTGTGCAGGGGACTGAGGGATCACCTGAATAGTACGGTTATGCCTGTTAGGTGTCACCCGGGGAACAGGTGCGTCTTCAGATGAGAAGCAGCATCCAAGAGAGCAGACCTAGGGAAATGTGAGAGCAATCTCTCCTGTGGCCTGGGTTTGGAAGGTGCTCCTGGTGCCATGAATTAAGGAAGGCATCCACTGCATGGAAGCAGGAACCACCAAGTGGGGGCTCAAGTGAACTGGGACAGACCTGATAGTGCCCAGAGCCCTGGGAGGTGGCTGGTGACATCAGAATGAGAACCCTGGGCTCTGTAAGCCAGGCTGGCTAAACTCCTAGCACTCACTTGACACCCCTGTGCTGTCCCTAAAATAGGTTCCAGTCTGTCTCATTTGTGCTAAGGACAGAAGGAGAAAACAACTGACCCCAAGGACCACTGTGGCAGCATTGATCATTGGAAAATCATGGCAACTGGATCATCAGCCCCTCCCCTGCAAGAGATTCTCACTAACTGTGGAAGGTTCTGAGTGGTGCTTTTACTAAGTAAGGTAGCATGTCTTTACGCTACTCCCAACTATTTAAAATATACTTATCCTAATATCCTCTAAGTTAGTTTTCCTGTTAGACTAATCCAAACCTAGTTAATAGGTCTAATTATTTGCAACCTGTAAGTAACATATTTCATCCACTCATTCATCCATTCAACTTACCATTTAGTATGAGCCCAGGGCTGCCCTAGGTATAGGAGCTATTATACAGAGAAAATGTGATCCATGCTGTCTAGGAAACAACCTGTAGACAGAACCTTAACTAAGAGGGTGACTCTACTGGAGGGGAGTTGAGGGGTTATGTCATCCCTGGTGTGGGAAGTATTTTAGTTCAGGGGGATGTTTTGGAGGATGCTTAAGTCACAACTGGAAGGCATACAACTCCACTGCCCGTGGATGAGGCCGACCTGCTGCAGAGGACTCCGTGTTTCACGAAGAGATTCAGGAAAGCAGTAATAGGAAGTCACTGTCTCCTCGGTGAGGAAAGGGGACCCTAAGCCAAGCAGGGAATGCATCCCACCAGTCTCGGCCATGCATAACAGAAGGCTGAGATTGGGGTGAAGAAATTGAACTGGAGATTCAGACAGATGTAGGTTCTAGTTGCAACTCTATCGCCCTGGGCAAATTACTCATCCTAGCCAAGTCTCTGGCTTCCTCATCCCTGCCCCTCCTATGGGTGCTGTACAGTAGTGGTTCTGATGATGTGTGGCCCCTGGGCCAGCAACATCAACACCAACTGGGGCTTCTTAGAAATGTAACTTTTTGGGCTCCACACCAGACCTCCTGAATGAGCAACTCTGGGCGTAGGACCCAGCTGATTCTGATGCACTTTAATGTTTGAGAACCTCTGACGTGTTGATGAAAAAGGCTGATGCTGATGAACTGCATCACAAAGTGCCAAGTACTAGGAAGCCCAGAGGCACGGTGGTTCTGATTGGCTCTAGTGTGCATAAGGACGTTGGGAAAGTCATGCAGAAAAGGAATGGTGGTTAAGTTTTGCTGGAGGTCAGACCAAAAGGGAACTTCCAGTGCTCTAGCAGCCTGGGTGATTGTCAAGGTACAGATCCCTGGGCCACACTTCAGGCTCATAAATAAAAAGTTTTGGAAAGAGGACCCAGGAATGTGCAAGCTCTTGTACAGTAATCTACCAGGTAAATGCTCTCTGTTTTTGTGGGTTTTTTATTTGTGTTTGTTCTTTGGTTTCATTATTTGTTTTGATTTTTTTCTTATGCCTGCATCTATATCAAGATAGTTCCTGTGAGGACCCCTCTCTCACACTCTCCTTTCTGCTTCTCTCTTTCTCTGGGATTTCTACACTGGCCTCCACACTGCTGTCTCCATCTCTGTCTTCCTCCCTTCCAGTCCATCATTCCAAATCACTCCCTGGGGTGATGTTTCTAAAATATAAATCTAAGCATTTCCCTTCCCACTTAAAATAAGAACAAACAAACAAGTAAATCAACCTTCACTGTCCAGCCAGTGAAGAATTCCAGTTCCCTAGCCAGCCCCACAAGCCTGTTTTGGGCTGACTCCAGCCTCAGCAGCACCCCCTCTCTGCACGCCTCACACAGTACAGCCGGGGTCTGCTGCTCCCCAATCAGGCCTTGCTCTTCTCTCAGAAAGATATGACCTTCTGACCTTTCCCCATAAAGAGGAAGCCTCTTATCCTCTAAACTCCATCACTGATTCTACCACAGAAGTGTTTTTTGCTTTCTTCACTAAACCAGCAGCTCCAGGAAGAAACAGACTTGTCTCTGTATAGCCTATACCTTGAACAACTGCACCAAAATGAGTCAGGTTGGACATGCAGTAGAAGATCCTGTCGCTGGTCTCCACTTCACCAAATCTTCCACACCTCTCCAAACCCACGGGCTGCTGGCAGCCACGAGTGCATGTTACCATTATCCAACATGATTGGGGCTGGTGGAGGGTCAAGTGATTGATAGCAGCTTGTGAGAGCTTCTAGTAGGAAGTGGACCCAGCACTGAATACTCAAGAGTATATCCCCTGCCTATCTGCATGTGCTCACACAGGTGTGGCACCTGAACAGCGATGTGCCTGTCGAGCTGAATGGATAGGAAAGCTGGAAGCCAAAATGTAAGTTGGGTAGTTGTGCTTCTTTTCATTCATCCCAGTGAGTGCAGCAGGGACCTCACCTCCCATTATTTATCCTTTGTCATTAGTATATGCTAGTATATACATGGTATATATGTTTTACAAACCTCAGCTCATTGAGTGGCTTTGATCTTCTGACAGCACTGTTAAAAACTTTTCCAACATTTTACAGCGTAGTATTGTAGAAACAGCATTAAGTTATGGAGCCAAAATTCCTGGGTCTCTGTGAAACTTAACTCTTTAATTAGTAGTATGACCTTAGGCAAGTCATTAAACTTCTTGGGCCTCAGTTTCCTCATCTGTGAAGCAGAGTCACTACTCCATGTTGGACCCAAATCAGAGATGCTGTAAGGATCATCCCACATAAGAGAAACAAACACGCTTTGTAAGTGTAACTCATTAGTTCTGTAACTGTTCTGCCCCATTTTAAAATCTCGTCCCATGCTGTTACACGAGTGTAACCTAGGTGCCTTGCCCTTTTCCTCTTTTCTGATGATATTTATGATGGCACTGTTGAAAGTTCCTCTTTAGCTATTTTGCCTTTCAGAGTCCTGGCCCATAAGATCACATCCATCCTTCTGAAATCTCCTTTCTAAAGTGTGAGATCCTATTGTCTTCTCTAACTCTTCTCAGCTATAAATGAGCCTGGACCCCCTCCTTTCCTCTCACTTTTAATCTTTTCTTATTGATCAGAATTAAGTACAAGGCGTATGTCCCCCTCACTGAAGCATCTCTCAATTTCAAAGAGGCTTGCTGGGGATGGGAGGGACATGGTGGGTTAGGGGATGAGGGAGAAGGGCTCAGGTGAGGACACGTGTGGACCTCTAGTACACTTCTATAAATTCCACCAAGTGGCAGACAGAGAAACAAGGGAGGGTTGTTTTGTCCTGAAGACTAGCACCTCACTGGGCCATTCCACTCCTTCCTAGGACCTTCCTCGCTCCACTCCATATCAAAGCTGATGCTATACAGGGACAGGAAAGTCATGTGGTTAGTCACAATTCTGCCACCTCTCCTTGCTGCTACTCCCTGCTGATGACATTAGCTGGAATACTGCCAGAGCTAGAGAGAAAAACTAACCAAAATGATCGTAAAGCCATTTGGAAATATATGAGCATGATCAACACACTAAATAATAATTACTCACATTTGTATTCCCTGCCAATCTTCATAGCCAGGGTATAAACATAACCTTCTCCAAATGAATCACCTAGGTTTCTACACCTGAGAGTCACAGTCCTATGATTCTGACAAAGTAACCCAAAAATCTTAACCTCAGGTTTGTAACAAAGACATTGCCGTGAATTGAAACCCCAAAGAACAAAGCCAGTTGAGACTGTTAAACATCTACTCCAAACTTTCCATCATGGGTTATGTTCTTCTCAAATATTTCATCAAGACTTTTTCCTCTCTGGTTTAAATCTCAATCACTAAAAGGAATGATTCGAAGGCAACAATGTAGAAACAAAAGGGGAGATTAAATACAAATTAAGCTTTCATTTGTACTGTTTTTCCAGACTGAATTAAAGTGATTGAGCTAACTTTGGTATGAAATAAATTTTATATCTGTTAGAAATGATAGAATGTAAATTGGATTATACTATTTAAATATTTTACAAATAATTGAAATGGCATTCTTGTAAGTTATGTTCCAATATTCATGTTCAGACACAATGGAACAAGCTGACTGGCTCCAGATATATATCTTTTCTTCTGCTTGATATTTTTTCCATTACCAAAAATGAAACCCAAGGAAATTCACACAAAGATAGGTCAGGAGCACCAGTTAAGATGACATGAGTGCAAAGGCATGATGATATAATTTGACCCATTCAAATGAATTCATCCCAACAGATATTTATTGATTACAGGGCACTGAGCCTGGTATAAGGTACTGGGTACAGCGAGGGAGTAACCAGCCTTTCCCTGGAGGTGCTTCTCACCTCCAAGAAAGAAGGACAGCCAGCCAGATGAAACTATGCTGCACAAAGCAAAATAACACAAATGTGTGACAGACTGTGCAGGAGAGGTGTTGGCTTAAGGGAGTGGGTTGGGAAAGGCTTTATGAAAAAGATGATATTTAAGCTTGGTCTTGATAGATAGAATTTCCATAAGTAAACAGGTAAACACTGTAAGAAGCAAGGGATAAATAAATAGCCTCAACTCATGGGAATGAGAAAACATGTGATATGTTTGGAGAACAGAGAATAGAACAAATCAAAAAGAGCTAGAATGCCTCTCAGTCTTTCAACAGAATATTTATTGATTATACACGTACCTTAAGATCCATGGGGGAATATAAAGAAAATAACACAAGATCACTTTCCTCAAGGAATTTATATTTTAGCATTTAAGACTTGTGAATACATACAAAGTAGAAAGCAAAAAGTACCATGCAGTGGCAGAGATAGGATGTTTTGTAAATTCAGTGGAGGGAAACTTCACTACTAAGGAATGCCAGAACGGACGGACACATGAAGATGAACACAGTCGTCACTCACTAGAAGTGCACGTTCACACTCAGTTTCTTCCTATGTTGGATGTTGAGCACAATAGTGGAGAAGCCAAGAGGAACAAGACAGAGTCTCTGGCATTATGAATGAAACAAAGTGTAGAGGTAAGATAATAGGGGCAGATAATATTGGGAAGACAGGCTGGTATCAAACCCAGAGGGCCTAGGGTTTCAGAACATAATCAGTCCCGTACTGGGGAGGCTTGTGAAGTCACTAAGATGTCTGGGCAGAGGCTTTTAGAAGACTGGTCAGTGTCTTAGTTTGAATCCCCCTGAAAGCAGAGCCTGAGAGGAGGACATGAGTGCAGAAAGCTTAGTTGGAAGATGACCCAAGAGAGCAGGAGACATAGGGGGGAGTAAAATCCACTGTCAGGGTGCCTTGTCAAGGTCGCCGCTCTTGGCAATGGGGCATAACTCCCTCCCCAGTATGCCTAAGAAGCATATAAAAGGCCTCCCAGAATGGTCTATGGGAAGGCAAAGAGGCTGGGCAGTTTCCATCAGCTCCAGTCCCCCCTTGGTTGAGTGTTGCCCCTGCTGGGGGCGCTGGCTCCATTGCACTGGCAGGCTACACTTAGCTTATGCACAGACTCATGTGGCTCCTAGGAAGGCCCTGGGACAGAAAAGAGAAAGATTCATGGAATAACTTGAGGTAAGACACCATCAGCAGGAGTCTGAGCTCATGTGGAACTATGCACTATAGCTGGGACTGAAGCCAGAGGTGGACTGAGGGGATGTGACAGGGGTCCCTAACATGTATGCTAGAGTCAGGCAGGATGGAGTAGAAGAGAAGGAGCAAGGAAACAACAGTCACTGTCCAGCCTGGGAAAGAGAAAGACAATGGGGAGCTGAACAAACATGGTGGGACTGCGGAGAAGGGGATGGATGTTGAAAACACCATCAAGGATTAAATGACTGATACACAGTTTGGAACTAAGGAGATACGTCATAGAAAACTGAGATTGTACTTCTAAACCTCCACGACTAAAAGAAGGATGGTGTTGTGGACACAAGACAAGTAAGCACAAGAAGAGCAGTGAAGAGAAGGTGGTGCTGGGATGAGGTGGGAATGCAGGGCTAGAGCCCTGGAGACAGTGCACTGGACATTGTCAGCATAGAGACAGCAGCAGAACTCACAACTGCGCAGAGGGCTATATAAGAAGGGGGAACGTTACTAAAGTTTAGAAACTAAAGAAACATCTACATTTAGTGAATAGGAGAAGACACAATGAGACAGAAGAGGGGAGACCACAATGCAAAAGTAGACAGAATTTCAGGAATGAGAAGCTGGTCAACGGGGTGAAGGGGTGCAAAGAGAATGGAACAACAAAGACCTGGAAGCACCCACCAGATGTGGTGACTAAGAAGTCACGGAGAGCCTCAAAGGACGTGTTCCAGGAGAGAGACAGGCTAGCTCCAGGATCCGGTTAACAAAAGCTTAAGGAATAAGGGAGAGTCAGTCTTTTCCAAGGGGGGTGCCTCATCTGAATCACATAATGTGATTTCTGTGACTATTCTCTCAATTCTCCCAAGGATGGAACATCACTAGTACCTGTCTAAATGTGCAGAAGTCAATTCCTTAAACACACCCGATGCTTAGGACAGGGGTCAGCAAACTTTTTCTATAAAGAGACATAGGCTCTAAGGCAAATATTCAACTTGGCTGTTGGAGTATGAAGCAACCACAGGCAATACCAAAATGAATGAGTGTGGCTATGTTCCAATAAAACTTTATTTGCACACACTGAAATTTGAATTTCATCTATTTTTCATGTATGAAGAATTATTCTTTTAAAATTTTTTTCAACCTTTAAAAAATGTAAAAAACATTCTTAATCCACAGCCCTATAAAAATAGACAGTGGCCAGAGGTAGCTTTCAGGCGATGGTCTGTCCCTGCCTTAGGACATTAGAGGTTAGTTATCACCCAGAGCCCCAGAGGATAAATGCTGGCAGATGCTTCTAAAGAAGAAGTAAGAGAGGAGAGGATGATAGTGTGAAAGAGAGCTGGCATCAAGAATTCGTCTTAGGAGTAGGGAAAGCATGCATTACGACAGGTTAGTAGAAAATTATCTTTGGATAGAGAAGATCAAAGGTATGTGGGAAGGTGGAGGAAAGTGGTAGATGGACCAAAGTCCTAGGTGAGGGAGAAGGGGCCAGGATGGAAGAGTGAACCTGGGGAAAGAAGAGGCAGACAGCTTCCTATCTCAAAGGAAGGTGAGATGAAAACAAGAGGCTGGAACCAGATTATGGAGGACCTAAAAGCCAACCGGAAGAGTTCACACTTCATTAGGTGAGTAATGAGGAGCTACTGAAGGTGTTTAGGCTGAGGAATACAGCCCAGGAATCAGTAATGCACTGGGACTCCACTGCAGATGGAATAAATAAGCAAAAACTCTGTGTTTACATATTTACATAAAGTAGGTATGACCAGAATAGAAGAGGCTGAAAATATGTGCTAATAGACTGTCTTGCTCAAAAACCTGCTCCACAAATGCATTCCGGGAAGAAAAGATAAGACAAGTTGACATACTCAAAAGACAGCTAGTTTGGTATGTCCATATATAAATGTGCTCTTACCCTCAAGAATCTGAACATTGCATTCAGCAAGAATAGCAGGTTGGGGGTTGGGAGGAGAGGAGAGTATGGTAAACAGAACTAGGCTCCATCTTAACTTCATTATCAACCATCTATATGATGCTAGGACAGGTAAATTAACTTCTCTGGACATCAGCTTCCTCAGGGTCAAAGGGGGGTTAGAATGTTCCGTGTACCTCAAAGGTTCATTATAGAATCAAAAGAGCTAGTGGACGTGAAAATGCTTTAAAAGTGTAACAGGCTACACAGATGGGGCATTGCAGCTGAAAGAAATATAAAGTTCTGTGATGCCACTTGCCAGAATAACCTCTCCAGACCCTCCCCTTATGTCATATCTGAATCGTTTTCCCATGGGACATTAGTAAATGATTTCAGTGGGACTCACCCTGGTCAAAAGAACACGCTGGGCTGTCCTGCAACCTCCATTCTCTACTTTTATCCTCCTTCTTGAAAGCCTACACATCTTTTGGAGAACAGGATATCCTTTCTAGAAAGTGGGGTCAAGCCGTTCACACAGAACAGAGCTGCGTGTGCTGAGATCCCCAATGAAGACCTCCTGGGTGAAGTGGCACTTCAAGTGTCACCTAGGGTCTGATAGACAGAGGAGGGTGGGGCTTTCTGAACAGCAGGACAGCATGAAGGGCTCATGATCATTTCAGCTACACCAGGCATCTGATGCACTGGGAGAAACAGCCAAAAATGTGGGAGAGACTTGGGAATACCCATCCAACATCAGAGTCTAAGAAAGATGAAAAGATAAGTGCATTTTTTTCTTCCTTGCACAATTCAAATTTTGATTCTGTTTTTGTAGCTGAAATATAAACGACATATCTCTATAGCCTTACATTCATATAATGATTTATTATTTATCACGAACTCTCATTTCCCTTAACTCTTTGTTCTACAGAATATTCATGTAATACAGGCAAAGCAAGTATAGTTACCTCCATTTCATAAAAAGAAAAAGGAAACTTGGGCTCAGAGAGGTTAAGTGACCATCCTGAGGTTAAAACAGCTAGTAAGTGTTAATGGAGGGTTGGTGTAAAAACCCAGGCTGTCTGCCTCAGAGTCCAGCATTGTTTTCATCCATATGCACCATATCTTAGTTAAATATGACCATGAACTTAATCTCCAGGTTAGCAGCATTCTCCTACAAAAAGGGACAGCCAGCATCTTCTCAAAGTAACAAAACAGAGCAAAATCACAGACCAGTGATCCACAAATCACAACCCATCGGCCAAATCCAACCCACCATCAGTTTTTGTACAGCCTGAAAGCTAAGAACGGTCTTTATATTTTAAAATGATTGAAAAAAGTCAAAGGGGGAATAATTTTCATGATCTGGGAAATCAAATAAAATTCAAATTTTGTTGTCCGTAATACAAATGCATCCGTTCATTTATGGATCGGCTATGGCAGCATTTATGATACCACAGAGTTGAGTAGCTACAGCAGGGACAACACGTCCCACAAAGCCAAACATATTTACTATCTGGCCCAGAAAAGGTTTGCTGACTGTTTTCATAGATCATAGATCTGCAAATTACAGTAAGGACCAAACATGGTGCCTAGAGAGAGTAACTGCAGGAAAACAGAACCCAAAAGTCCTGAGTCCCCAGATCTTACATATGTTGTAAACGGGGCTTTAAGGGATAGGTTCTTAAAGGGCTGGTACCTCCCCACTGGTGCTGTTGGGGTTCATTTGACAGTTCCATGACCAGAACTGCTTCCCACAGTCCCTTTAATTTCTCTCTATCTCCCATCCTTCCCTACATGCCTACGTGGGTTGAACCTCACTGCTTCTAGAAATGAAGACACTATGGTGTCAGCTGTAAAATCTGTATCTCACTTCCTCAGACAAGTGGATATTTATTGACAGAGTGTGGGATAGAGAAAGGAAGGAGAGAGACTGCCTGTCCAGAAGGCAGTAACCTTGGTAGAGAAGCAATGTCACCAGCCCCAAACCATCATTCTCACAGATGTACAGCATATTATTTAAAGGGAAACAAATATCAGCCCCTGAATGTCATGGCAAGGACACATCTCCTGCCTCTTAACTAAACTTATCAGAGCTGCAGTTTAATACGGTTCCTTTTTCATCCTCCCCTCAAATTCATCTTCCCGGGCAGCTCTTGACACCACCAGCAAACAGTCAAGACGAAGATTTAGTGATGTTAGCTTCAAACAGATCTAGATTTATTGACATGTGGGGCTGGCTTTCTCAGGAGCTGCAATACACAGGATTAATTTCAACTGTTCCTTAATGTTCAGCACTGCTTTGCAAATACCCAAATGTCAGGCCACTCCATGGTTTCATGGGTGAGGTCAATTTTCACCAGGAGCAGGATCCCCAGAGATGGCTTGAACTTTCTCTAATCAGGCTGGCCAGGTTAACTGACACACTTGGTTTACTAATAAGAAGGCAGAACCTGAGCAAATGTCCTGCCAGAACCCCTTCTCTTCTCATGTCCTCTAAGAAGCCCCTGCCCCCTCTGAAATCAGCAAAGAATCTGGAAAGCCAGCAAGTAATCTTAGTTGCTACAAAGGCTTTGCATCTTGTTGTTTTCAGTTTCCCTGCATGCCTACGGATACTTAAACGCCTGAAGCCAGAAAGGCAGCAGCAAGCCAGTCCCCTTACAGGCTGAGGGTGTGTCTTCTAGAGTTTCGGGCCACAGAGTTGAGCTTTGCCCACTTCCCACAAACACATTCGATGAGCCCACTTGGTGCCACAAGTCTGTGCTGCACAGAACAGGGGCAGCCACCAGGTCACAGATGCCCACTGGCTGCAGGAAAGCAGCCTCTGTTTCTAGCCTCTCCCAGCCGGGCCCTCACTGCCCACGATACCAGTCACACCAGGATGCAAGCAGGAGTGCAGCCTTGGCACATGCAAGCAAAAAACCAAATAGGAGAAGAGAAGAAATAAAAGAAATAAAATCTCTGTCAATCCTTTCCTAACACTACACTAAAGAACAAATTTGCAGAGCTCTGTTAAAAGATTAACTGCTAAATGAAAAAGAGCTGCTAGATGTAAATTTAAAAGTCCCAAAACACCCAAGAGGCCTAACTATAATTATTGCTGAGGGAAGCTCTTTAAGACTAAAAATACATTTCCATTAACAATCAAAATTAGTTTTCATTGCTTTTTTTCTTGAGCTTTCAGAGAATAACCTTTGATGGTAGTACATGATAACGATTCATTAGAAAAAGTGAATTTGTGTTTCAGACGTACCAAAAAAAAATTAGCCAAGAAATTATTCCTCCATATACATCAAATGGCAGGAGAAGGGAACATTTTTAGAATGAGTAATGGCTTCCTATAAAAGCTAACCCAGACAGCAGGTACCCACTTGAATATCGTTGGCTTACAGGGCTGACAAACAAATTTTTTCCAAGTCTCCAGACTTAGAGGAACCAGTATTATAACATCTTTTTCTTTAAATTCTGGCTAAAGAGCTTTGAGGAGAAGGCATAATAGCCTCAATATTTCCATAGCTTTTAATCACCATTGAAGGTGCATCTCAAATGACACATATAAAGAACAGGCAAGACATGATTATTTTTTACATGTTTTTGTGGAGATATATTTGCATAGTGAAATGCAAAGATCCTAAGTGTACAATTTGATTCGTTTTGGCAAAATGCATACACCCATGGAACCACCTCAATCAAGATCTAGAATGTTTCCAATTTTCGCCATTGCCACAAAGTTAGCTCATTCTCTAGCCAGAGAAACTACTGTTCTGATTTCTATTGAAGAAAGAACTTTTTAAGCTAGCTGTAGCAACGCCATTTTACAAGAGTATAGGGAAAGTACAGCCAAAAAGTCAAGTTTAGAAACAAGGGGAACAGAGCCAAACAGGATATCTGTGGTTATGCACCTGGGCCCCGGCCCGAGGCAAAGGGCGGATAGTTCCCAGAAATAGACAAGTCAGTTAAAGTTTCAAGAGTGCCCCTCAGCTGTTTCAAGGACTCCCACCAGTTTCCAGAGTGCCCCTCAGCTGTTTCAAGGACTCCCACCAGTTTCCAGGGTGCCCCTCAGCTGTTTCAAGGACTCCCACCAGTTTCCAGGGTGCCCCTCAGCTGTTTCAAGGACTCCCACTTGACCGAAGTTCACCCCTGGCTTGATTTAAACTAACCAATTACCTTGCTTCTCGCTTCTGTACCCGCGCTTTTTGCTATAAAAAGGACCCAGGAGCTCTACTCGGCGCGCCAGTCTTCCAAAAGACTGAGTCGCCCGGGTACCCGTGTGATCAATAAACCTCTTGCTGTTTGCATCCGTCCTCGTGGTCTCGCTGTTCCTTGGGAGGGTCTCCAAACCAATTGACCGCCTGCTCCAGGGGTCTTTCATTTGGGGGCTCGTCCGGGATGGGAGACCCCCACCCAGGGACCACCGACCCACCAACGGGAGGTAAGCTGGCCAGCAGTCGTTCTGTGTCTCGTTTCTGTGTCTCGTTCTGTGTCTCGTTTCTGTGTCTCGTCTCTGTGTCTGACTCAGTGATTTCGACTGTCCCTCAGGGTGCGCACATTTTGGTTTCAGTTTGTTCCGGGTTAGTCGCTCTGGGAGCGAAGTGCGGGTAGCGAACAGACGTGTTCGGGGGCTCGCCACCCGGCAATCCTGGGAGACGTCCCAGGATCAGGGGAGGACCAGGGACGCCTGGTGGACCCCTTGGCAGAGGATTATTGTGTTTTGGTCTCACCGCGTCTCGGGAGGCGCGCTCTGCCATCGGACTCTTTCTTCTATTTCTACGGCACTCGGTCTCGTCGCCGTTTCTGGTTTCTTTTTGTCTTAGTTGTGATAGGTCTTTGCGTCGTCGTTCCCCTATTGGAAATTTTCGAGATGGGGCAAGGTGCCCTTACGCCTCTCTCCCTTACTCTAGATCATTGGAAAGATGTCAAAGCCAGGGCTCACAATCTGTCCATGGAGATCAAAAAAGGAAAATGGCAGACTTTCTGTTCGTCTGAGTGGCCCACATTCGGCGTAGGTTGGCCGCCAGAGGGAACCTTTGACCTTTCTGTCATTTTTGCAGTTAAAAAGATTGTTTTCCAGGAGATCGGAGGACACCCGGACCAGGTTGCATATGTCGTGGTATGGCAAGACCTCGCCCAGAATCCCCCTCCCTGGGTGCCACCCTCCAGCAAAGTCGCTGTCGTTTCGGGACCAGAAAATACTCAAGGGCCACCTACAAGGAAGCCTTCTGCCCCTCCCCAACCCCCCGTCCTCCCGACACCAGATGACCTATTTTCCCTCTCTGAACCCCCACCTTACCCGGCGGCTCCGCTGCCCCCTCTGGCCCCTCAACCAAACAGATCGGCACCAGGACGAGCACCCAGTGACCCCAACCCTGAAGGACCGGCTGCAGGGACTAGGAGCCGCCAACCTCGCAGTCCGAAAGGCGACTCGGGTCCTGACTCCACCGTAGCTTTGCCCCTCCGAGCCATAGGGCCCCCAGCCGAGCCAAGTGGCTTGGTCCCTTTGCAGTATTGGCCTTTTTCCTCAGCAGATCTTTACAATTGGAAGTCTAACCATCCTTCTTTTTCTGAAAAACCAGCAGGACTCACGGGACTTCTTGAGTCCCTTATGTTCTCTCACCAGCCCACTTGGGACGATTGCCAACAGCTACTCCAGATCCTCTTCACCACTGAAGAGCGAGAAAGGATTCTTCTGGAGGCCCGCAAGAACGTTCTCGGGGACAACGGGGCCCCTACACAACTCGAGAACCTCATTAATGAGGCTTTCCCCCTCAATCGACCTCAGTGGGATTACAACACAGCTGCAGGTAGGGAGCGTCTTCTGGTCTACCGCCGGACTCTAGTGGCAGGTCTCAAAGGGGCAGCCCGGCGCCCCACCAATTTGGCTAAGGTAAGAGAGGTCTTGCAGGGACCGGCAGAACCCCCTTCGGTTTTCTTAGAACGCCTGATGGAGGCATATAGGAGATACACTCCGTTTGACCCCTCTTCTGAGGGACAGCAGGCGGCAGTTGCCATGGCCTTTATCGGCCAGTCAGCCCCAGATATCAAGAAAAAGTTACAAAGACTAGAGGGGCTCCAAGACTTTTCCTTACAAGACTTAGTAAAAGAGACAGAAGAGAGAGAGAGACGGCGTGATAAACGCCAAGAAAAAAACTTGACTAGGATTTTGGCCGCAGTGGTAGGTGAAAGAGGGTCTAGAGATAGGCAGACAGGGAACCTGAGCAACCGGGCAAAGAAAACACCTAGGGATGGAAGACCCCCTCTAGACAAAGACCAATGCGCGTACTGTAAAGAGAAGGGTCACTGGGCAAGAGAATGTCCCCGGAAAAAGAACATCAGAGAAGCCAAGGTTCTATCCCTAGATGACTAGGGGAGTCGGGGTTCGGACCCCCTCCCCGAACCTAGGGTAACACTGACAGTGGAGGGGACCCCCATCGAGTTTCTGGTCGATACCGGGGCTGAACATTCGGTACTGACCCAACCCATGGGGAAGGTAGGGTCCAGGCGGACAGTCGTAGTAGGAGCGACCGGCAGCAAAGTCTACCCCTGGACCACTCAGAGACTTTTAAGGGTCGGACATAGGCAAGTGACCCATTCCTTTTTGGTCATACCTGAGTGCCCTGCTCCTCTGTTGGGCCGGGACATCCTGACCAAACTAAAGGCTCAAATCCAGTTTTCCACAGAGGGCCCACAAGTAACATGGGGAGATCACTCTACCATGTGCCTGGTCCTAAACCTAGAAGAAGAATACCGGCTGTATGAAAAGCCGGCCTCTCCCTCCATCGACCCATCCTGGCTCCAACTTTTTCCCACCGTATGGGCAGAAAAGACAGGTATGGGACTGGCCAATAACGTCCCACCAGTAGTAGTAGAGCTGAAATCAGGTGCCTCACCGGTGGCCGTCCGACAGTATCCAATGACTAAAGAAGCCCGGGAAGGCATCAGACCCCACATCCAAAGGTTCTTAGACCTAGGGGTCTTAGTGCCCTGCCAATCGCCCTGGAACACCCCTCTGCTACCAGTAAAAAAGCCAGGGACCAATGACTATCGGCCAGTCCAAGACTTGAGAGAAATTAACAAAAGGGGGAAAAAGATGGCTGACCCCGGCCCGGAAAGCTACAGTTATGAAGATCCCTACTCCCACAACCCCCAGGCAGGTCCGCGAATTTCTGGGTACTGCCGGATTCTGCAGGCTCTGGATTCCTGGGTTTGCTTCCCTGGCTGCACCCTTGTACCCCCTGACAAGGGAAAACATTCCTTTTACCTGGACTGAGGAGCCAATCGAACCCGCCCAGACAAAGGCCAAGCTAGGAGAACTCACCCCTGACCAGGGAAAAGAATTCATTCAACGGCTACACCGGCTGACACACTTGGGACCAGCAAAACTTCTCCAATTGATAAACCGCACCAGCCTCCTCATCCCAAACCTCTCGTCTGCAGTTCGCGAAGTCGCCAGTCAGTGTCAGGCTTGTGCCATGACTAATGCGGTCGCAACCTACCGAGAGACCGGGAGGAGACAACGGGGAGATCGACCCGGCGTATACTGGGAAGTAGACTTTACAGAGGTAAAGCCTGGCCGGTATGGGAACAGGTATCTGCTAGTATTTGTAGATACTTTCTCTGGATGGGTAGAAGCTTTTCCTACCAAAACGGAAACGGCCCTGACTGTATGTAAAAAGATACTAGAAGAAATCCTGCCCCGTTTCGGGATCCCTAAGGTGATCGGGTCAGATAATGGCCCAGCCTTTGTTGCTCAGGTAAGCCAGGGACTGGCCACACAACTGGGGATAAATTGGAAGTTACATTGTGCGTATAGGCCCCAGAGCTCAGGTCAAGTAGAGAGAATGAATAGAACCATCAAAGAGACCTTAACTAAATTGGCCTTAGAGACCGGTGGAAAAGACTGGGTGGCCCTCCTTCCCTTAGCGCTGTTCAGAGCCAGGAATACCCCTGGCCAGTACGGTCTAACTCCCTATGAAATCCTCTACGGGGGACCCCCCCCCATACTTGAGTTGGGAGAAACACTGGGTCTCGATGATAATTTTCTCCCTGTCTTATTTACCCATTTAAAGGCTCTAGAAGTTGTGAAGACCCAGATTTGGGACCAGATCAAAGAGGCATATCAGCCCGGTACCATAGCTGTCCCCCACCCGTTCCAGGTCGGAGACCGAGTGCTGGTCAGACGCCATCGACCCAGCAACCTTGAGCCTCGGTGGAAAGGCCCGTATCTGGTATTGCTGACCACCCCGACCGCAGTAAAAGTTGATGGCATCGCTGCCTGGGTCCATGCTTCCCATCTCAAGCCTGCACCACCCCCGGCACCAAACGAGACCTGGGAGCTGGAAAGGACTGATCATCCTCTTAAGCTGCGTATTCGGCGGCGGAAAAATGAGTCCACCGGGTAAGAACCCCCACCGGCCTGTGATCCTCACCTGGAAGGTACTGTCCCAAACTGGAGAAGTTGTCTGGACCAAACAGGCTACCCAGCCGCCTTGGACTTGGTGGCCCGATCTTAAACCTGATGTATGTGCCCTGGCGGCGGGTATTGAGACCTGGGATATCCCGGGATACATAGCATCGGGCTCGGCCCAGATCAGACCCCCTGATTCAGACTATACAAAAGCTTATAATCAGATCACCTGGGGGGTCCCAGGGTGCAGCTATCCCCGAGCTAGAAACAGGCTTGCCGCTTCCCCCTTCTACGTGTGCCCCCGGGATGGCCGGACCCTTTCAGAAGCTAGAAGGTGCGGAGGGCTGGAATCCCTATATTGCAAAGAATGGGGTTGTGAAACCACGGGGACAGTCTACTGGGGACCTAGTTCCTCATGGGACCTCATAACTGTAGAACGTAACGGTAGCAGTAAAAGCTGTGACAACTCCGGCTGGTGTAACCCCCTTAAAATAAAATTCACAGAGAAAGGAAAAAATTCCAGAGATTGGGTACAAGGAAGAACCTGGGGACTAAGGTTCTATTTGACGGGAAACGATCCAGGTGTACTGTTCACCATTCGCCTAGATATCACCAATATGCCAACTGTGGCAGTGGGCCCCGACCCCGTCCTTGCAGAACAGGGACCTCCTAGCAACAAGCTGTTCCCAATGACTAGCAGGCAACCCCCCGCGGCACAAAGGAGCACTGCTACACAGAGCCTCCTATCACCAGGCACTCTACCCCCCACCACGGGTGACAGGCTCTTTGGTCTTGTACAGGGGGCCTTCCTAGCTCTAAATGCCACCAACCCGAACGCCACAGAGCATTGCTGGCTCTGTCTGGCCATAAGCCCCCCCTACTATGAAGGAATAGCCTTTTTGGGAGAGGCCAATTATACCAGCGCCGAGAGTTGCCGTTGGGGGACCCAGGGAAAGCTTACTCTCACAGAGGTCACAGGACAAGGGTTATGTATAGGAACAATACCTTCTACCCATCAACATCTTTGCAACCAGACCCTATCCATCAATTCCTCCGGGGACCATCAGTACCTTCTCCCCTCCAACCATAGCTGGTGGGCTTGCAGCACCGGTCTCACCCCTTGCGTTTCCCTCTCAGTTTTTAATCAGTCTAAGGATTTCTGTGTCCAGGTTCAGCTGATTCCTCGCATCTATTACCATCCTGAAGAAACTTTGTTGCAGGCCTATGACAACCCTCATCCCAGGTTTAAGAGAGAACCTCTCACACTTACCCTAGCTGTCCTACTGGGAATTGTGGCAGGTATAGGTACCGGCTCGGCTGCTCTGATTAAAGGACCTATAGACCTCCAGCGGGGCCTAACCGAGCTCCAGACTGCCATGGACACTGACCTCCGGGCCCTCCAGGATTCAGTCAGCAAGTTAGAGGACTCATTGACTTCTCTATCTGAGGTAGTACTCCAAAATAGGCGAGGCCTTGACTTACTGTTTTTAAGAGAGGGAGGCCTCTGCGCGGCCCTCAGAGAGGAGTGCTGTTTTTATGTAGACCATTCAGGTGTGATACGAGACACCATGGCCAAACTCAAACAAAGACTAGATAAAAGACAGTTAGAGCGCCAAAAAGATCAAAACTGGTTTGAAGGTTGGTTCAATAGCTCCCCTTGGTTCACTACCCTACTATCAACCATCGCCGGGCCCCTAGTACTCCTTCTTCTGTTGCTCATTCTGGGGCCCTGTGTCATCAACAGGTTAGTCCAATTCATCAATGATAGAATAAGTACAATTAAAGTCCTGGTTCTTAGACAAAAATATCAGACTATAGATAATGAAAATAACTTTTAACTCCGCTCTAAGATTAGAGCTATCCACAAAAGAAATGGGGGAATGAAGAAAGAACTTTTTAAGCTAGCTGTAGCAACGCCATTTTACAAGAGTATAGGGAAAGTACAGCCAAAAAGTCAAGTTTAGAAACAAGGGGAACAGAGCCAAACAGGATATCTGTGGTTATGCACCTGGGCCCCGGCCCGAGGCAAAGGGCGGATAGTTCCCAGAAATAGACAAGTCAGTTAAAGTTTCAAGAGTGCCCCTCAGCTGTTTCAAGGACTCCCACCAGTTTCCAGAGTGCCCCTCAGCTGTTTCAAGGACTCCCACCAGTTTCCAGGGTGCCCCTCAGCTGTTTCAAGGACTCCCACCAGTTTCCAGGGTGCCCCTCAGCTGTTTCAAGGACTCCCACTTGACCGAAGTTCACCCCTGGCTTGATTTAAACTAACCAATTACCTTGCTTCTCGCTTCTGTACCCGCGCTTTTTGCTATAAAAAGGACCCAGGAGCTCTACTCGGCGCGCCAGTCTTCCAAAAGACTGAGTCGCCCGGGTACCCGTGTGATCAATAAACCTCTTGCTGTTTGCATCCGTCCTCGTGGTCTCGCTGTTCCTTGGGAGGGTCTCCAAACCAATTGACCGCCTGCTCCAGGGGTCTTTCACTATCACCCCAGATTAGTTCTAGAATGTCACATAAATAGAATCATACAGCAAGCACTCTTTTGTGTACAACTTATTTCACTCAGCATAATATTTTTGAGATTCAATTTTGATTAATTTTATTTTTTAAAACTTAGTTATATAAAATGTTGAGAGGCCAAATGATTTGAGGAAAAATTTGATAAGCAACTACATTTTTGGGTAGAAAGTAAAAGGAAAGGGGAAAGAAAGACCAGGTTTTCCTAAAAATATTTTAAGCAATGAAGAAAATATTGGAGATTTTTCTTTGAATGTGATAAATCATCCTAAAAGGCTCTGGAAATCCTGTGATGATCACTAATTCACTCACCTATCACAGGGAGGTGTGACAGAATGATGAGCTGTACATAATTCATAACTCTAATTATGATGAGTGGCCTAGAAATTTGATTAAAAATCATTAGTTCTGCTAAAGAGCCTCAAAACAAAAATGAATATATAGAAAGGATAATACTATTTTGCTAGATGGATTATTCTTTGCAAATCTGAAGCAAAATGATAAAAGTAAATTATTTCAAAGAATCACTGCCAAATTGGAAAGTATAAATGCAAATGCTAAGTTGCAGATACTAGGGCAGAAAGTATGGCTTCCATTAAATGCTAGAGATGAAATACATAACCTTGCACCCAACAGACAAATAATAAGGAAATTACAAGGGTGGGACTTATTTTATTTCTAAGGTATGGCCAAATAGTATAGCACATGGGTTGGATAAAAGGGTAAAATTCCTTGGAACCAAGAATCCCAAGAGCCTGGGGTTCCTCCAAGCCTCTGTCTCTTGGGAAGAGTTGGGACTCACACTCAGAGCATCAGGAGGTCTTGGGGCTGAATCTGCACCACATCCTCTATGTCTATAAAGCACATCCTACTTTCTCCAGAGCCTTTTCACATCTATTATATCTTCTCATCCTTGCAACAACCTTGTTAGATGGTATCACCAGTATAGTTCCCCAACTTTAGAGCCTTAGCGTACTTAAAAAGATGTCTCCAACATCATCCCATCTGGTTTTCAACATAACCATATAAAGTAGGCAGAGACTTTGCCCCATTAAAAGTCTTTTGCTAAGGTATTAAGACTATTCAGTGGCAGATTTGGGGCTATAAAATGTCTTTTGACTTCTAACCCACTGTCCACATCATTAATATATCATCCTACAGACAGATGATGTTAAACCCAAATGATAGATGAGAAGACTGAGGCAAAGTGAAATTAATCCTTAGAAGAAAGCTAATGGAGAACCTAAAATGAAAACACTTTTAAAAGTAATATATGAGAAAAATCAATTTTCAGGAAGAACCTTCGGACCTCAGTGAATCCTTCCCTTTCTTGGCTTGAGCATGCCCCAGAAACTTCTAAGAGCCCTTGCCATGCTGGATCAAAACTGAAGTCCAGGTTCTCACTGAAAGTAACTGAGACTTCTCAATAGACCTAGCTCATACCACATATTCATTGGAGTTCTAATGACTCATTTAATGTGCAATTTCTCTGTGTCCAGCACATTTTAAGAATCTTACCAATGTTGTTTTAATCCTTACAACAACCTTATGAGTTAAGTACTAACATCATCCTCACTTTACAGGCAAGGAAGCTGAAACACAGAGAGAAACACCTTGACCCAGGCGGCACAGCTGGTAAGCAGTACAGTTGAGATCTGAACTCAGGCAGCGTGGCTCCAAAGTCCACACACTTCACCACCAGGCTGGAAGGAAAATGCTAATCTACAAACACTGGATCATCCCCAAATTCTCCACTCCAAAGGGTGTGAGGATGGCAACAAAAGCTCCATCATCTAAAATATACATACAGTATATATTTTTTATTTCAGAGAGTGGGCTTATATTTATATGTGCAGATTAAATAAATCATGATTACAACAGTAAACATGTAAATTCCAATCAATAACTACTTGCCTTCCCCTCCCCCCCGCACTAACAGCTGCAATAAAGCTTTAACTGTAAAGCGATGCACAACCAGCCATAAAAGTATGTAAAATAAATGAGGATAACATAATGAGGGAATCCAACATTCATCTCATAAATATAACATAACGACCACAACTAAAATGTCAGAGAATCTAATAAATCAATATGGTAGGACAGAGCTATCTTTATGTTCAGAATACATAAAAAATATATTTACATGCAGGGGATTTTTTTTTTTTTTTATAAGCCAGGACCAAACAAAAAGAATTATAAGAAACTTAACCCTTTGTTTACCTAGATGCTCTGGTTTGACAATGATATTTTCAACACTCCACTGGGTTCTCCCATATCATTTCATGGTAAGAAATGGACTCTCATCTAAATCTGCACAGAAGGCTTTAGACACCATGCGAATATGCAAATGCCACTGGAAGGGAAGCGAACAGGAAAACATCCTGAGGGTACTTTGAAAGGATCAGTTACAGGCCCTGATTTAGAATACTTCTGATCATGGTGATTTCTGGAACTTCCAGCTCATTTTATTAGCACCAACAAACCCTGGGAGGTTTAGTTATTTCCCTGTTAATGCAGTAGCGATTGATGTGGATAAATCCCATAAATACTAATGAGAGTGACACAAGTAAATCTCCCCTGAATTAATGAGAAGAGAGTCTCCTGTACTGACCAACATATTGCCTAATGACTTGAAATGATGGATTTATAAATTCTTCCACATTCCCCCATGCACACGAGCTGCAGAAATAAACATTCTTATGCAGCTACCTTCTCCCACGGGGCCCTTCTGGATGTAAGGGTCCTGATGGGAAGGGAACTGGCCTAAATGTGAAAGAAACAAATATTTCTTTCACTACCTTTTCGTTAATAAAATGGACATACCCCAAATGCAATACCTCAGCTTCAGGGTGAACTAAATTAAGGGTGTAAATAAGAGTTAGGAGTTAAGAATCTCCTGATAAAGTAGTCTGAACCCAAGTCCAAAAATACCAACTTCTCAGATATGAAAAACCAATTATTGCTCACACATTAAACTGAGTTAAATAAGTGTTTGTGTGTTGGTGTATGTGTCTGTGTGTGTAACCCAGTGTTTTGGTTATCCGCTGCAGCAAGGTATGTAACAAATATAGTAGATGTAAATTTCTATTTTATTTGCCCATAATTCTGTGGGTTAATAGGGGCTCGGTAAGGTGGTTCTTCTACTGGTCTCACTTGAAGTCCTTTATGTGTTTGCTATCAGATGGTGGCAGGGATTGGAATGTCCAAGCTGGTTTCATTCATATTTCAGGGGCCTTGGTAGGGATGGCTGAGGGCTGTGACCACTCTCTCTCCACATGGCTAGCTAGAGTTTCTTTACCTGGCAGGTGAATTCTAAGATCAAGCGTTCCAAGAAAACCAGTTCCAGTGAGCAAGCACCTACTAAACTAAGTTTCTGTTTGCATCCCACAAGCTTCAATGTTCCACACACCCTGATGTCCCATTAACCAAGTCCAGAGTCAACATGAAATGGAACTACACAGATGTGTGAATACTAGGAGGTGTGGTTTATATGGGGCCACCAAAGTAACAACAGTCCACCACAACTAACACCTTTTTCTCCCCAGAGCAAAAAAGATTGTTGCCATTATGATAACAAGCCCTGAGAAGCTATTATTTTGTTCTTTTTCTAGTCTTTCACTTTAATATTCAATGACCTAGTGTTCTGATTTTTGCTATATTTAAGTTCAACATGAAAATAGGAGAAAGTACAGCAAGAAAGAAAGAAAAGCATTTCATAATCTATAAACAAAGATCATATTTTTACTTTTTTAATAAAAGAAAAACTGGTCATAACCACTGATAACACAGGGGAACTTGCAGCCAGTCTCACTCTGCCTCTCAATACTCTCAGCACAAGAACTCCATACACTGCTCCTTCCCTGTTATTCACACTGGAAAGATCATCTGTGGCCTCTCAAAGGATCAACTCTGTACCTTTTTTTTTA
Source organism: Cynocephalus volans (assembly GCF_027409185.1). Classification (NCBI taxonomy): domain Eukaryota; kingdom Metazoa; phylum Chordata; class Mammalia; order Dermoptera; family Cynocephalidae; genus Cynocephalus; species Cynocephalus volans. Next base: position 93,928,684 of record NC_084466.1, read on the forward strand.
CCCACCTAGGTAAAGACTTAAGGACCCCCATAAATCTTGCTTCAACAACTCTCCCCTAAGGATATCCTACTAATATGTTCCTCCTTCACTGCAATAACCCCGTGGGCTTGGTTAATATTTGCTGATTTCAGTCGACCTGTTGGTATTCATTAGCAATAAATAATTTGTATGGCATTTCAATTTTATCAAGCACGTCCCATTTGATGCTTAGAACATCTCTCTAAGGCAGGTGAAACAAAGATTTATTATCTTCATTGGACCAAAATGAAAACAAAGCCTGTACATGTTAGTATATACTTCTAGTTTTTGTAGTGCTTTATAGTTAACAAAATGCTATCTTATACATTATTTGTATAAAAATCCCTTCACATCCTCCAGAGAGGTAAATGATAATTTAACAGATGAGACAGAGAAGTTAGACATTTGCTTCAAACACCATAGTCAATATGTGGCAGGTATAAGTCAGGATCCCAGGTCAACTTGAGCCAAGTTCTTCCCTAGGGTGTACCAGAGAGAGGGGAAGCTATCCGTGGCCACAGAACTTATGCAAGAATCAAAATTGGGGAGTTTCAAGATGGAGGTGGCTGCGGCGGCTGGCGCGGAGTAGCTGAGGTGGCAAAGGCGGCCACTGGGCCTCAGGCAGCCGGGAAACTTGTGGACCTTCCTCTTGCCATCTCTTAAGGGAGGACTGCAGCTGCTGGCTGGTCGTGGGGGGTGACCGCCACTTTGCCCCCGGCAGGAGAGGCTGCCTCATTTACAAGCAACAGCTTTGAAGTGTGGAGCAGGAAAAGAACTGTTTCTTAGCTGCAAAAGCGAGTCTCGAAACAGGGAACACGGCGCCAGGGCTGCTGTGGATGCAGCCAGGATCCCGGAGGCTGGGGCCGCGCTGAAGGTGGCCAGCTGCCCTATTCAGGATTCGAGGTTTCAGGCCGGCATTAAAGAAGATTCCTGGGAGTGCCCGAGCCGCGCCGCGACTGAACAGCCCGAGGCAGCAGTGGCCGAGAACGGGGAAGGCGCAAACCAGAGACAGAGAGTGAGCACCCGACCTGGCACAACCCTGTGAGTGACCCCTGGCCCAGCTCTGTTCGGGGGGATTACGCCCACCCGGCTCCCACCTGCACCACCAGGCCACTCACCGCCCCTGGACGGCCTCCATTTTCCCAGGTGCGGGCAGCTCCGCCCAGCTCAGCCGTCACTGAGCCTTCCCACTTGCTTGGCCCGGCTCGGGGCTTTCTGGAGCCTGTGGGCCGGCCTCCCCTCCCACTCCCTCCACGGTTCTCTGGCAGGGCTGGTGGCGGGGGGCGTCCCCGGCCAGTGTCGGGAGGGCAAAGAAGTACGGGCGGGCCAACTGTCACTCCCCCACACCCTGGACTCCAGCCCCCAGTAAACTTCCTGTTACTGGGAGGCAGATACCATCTCTGCAGCCACCAGTTCGGAAAAAAGCCTAACCAATGTCTGGTTGGGAATAGTGTGGTAGGAGAGTTCCCAGGTCCACTTGAACCTGCCGGAGAGCAGGCTGCAGGTGGGCGCTAGACTCGCTTTATACTGGGGGGATACAAAGGTGAACAAGACCCGAGAAAGATCTACACAGTGCTACAAAGGCACCCAGAGAGACCGGTCGTCTGTGCCTAGCAGAAACCTGGTAGACTTCCTGGGTGAGGCGGTGCCGAGCAGGGTCTTGAAGGCCCAGCTGATAGAAGAGGGGCGCAGAAGACATGCCCCAGCCCAGCAAAGTGCGCACAGAGTGGGGAAACGTGCGACCTGGGAGGCGGAGACTCGACAGAAACCACACACCCGGTGGGGTCGCCACTGCACGATCCAACAGCCTGGGCCAGAGCACACGGAACAGGGAGAAGTCCTGCACAGGAAGTGAAAGCTCAACAGAGATCACACACCCTGTGGTACATGATCCACCAGCCCAGCAGAGTCCAAGCTGACCAGAAAGGTGGCTCCCCGGAGAAGCCCAAGACCCGAGGCAACCACACACACAAGGCACTAGAGGCCAACTGAGCAGTCAGGGAGAGAGCCATACGAAATTGGCAACCACAGCAACATCCTAGATAGTCATTAGTCTCAAACCGGTGGTCTGTGAAACCCCCTGCCACAATGAATAAACACCAAAAAAAAGATACCAGAAATACAAAAAATCAAGAAAGTACACCACCAAAAGTTAATAAATCTCAAGCTCTAGATCCTATAGAACAAGAAGCCACTGAAATAACTGACAAGGAATTTTGAGTGATAATTCTAAGGAAACTGAATGAGATACAAGAAAACTCAGCTAGACATCATGATGAAACAAGAAAAAGTATACAGGATCTGAAAGAGGAAATGTATAAGGAAATCAATGTCCTGAAAAAAAATGTAGCAGAACTTGCTGAACTGAAGAAGTTATTCAGCGAAATAAAAAACACAACGGAGAGTTTAACCAGCAGGCTTGTCGAAGTTGAAGAGAGAACCTCTGAACTTGAAGATGGGCTGTTTGAAATAACACAAGCAGACAAAAAGAAAGAAAAAAGAATCAAGGACATTGAAGAAAATCTGAGAGAGATATCAGACAACCTCAAGCGCTCAAATATCCGAGTCATGGCTATTCCAGAAGGGGAGGAAAATGGAGATTCCATTGAAAACATATTCAACAAAATAGTGGCAGAAAACTTCCCAGGTATAGGAAAAATCACAGATCTTCATATCCAGGAAGCTCAACGATCTCCAAATGTATTCAACCCAAAAAGGCATTCTCGAAGACATGTCATAGTCAAACTGGCAAAACTCAGAGACAAAGAGAGAATCTTAAAAGCTGAAAGAGAGAGGCGTCAAATCACCTATACGGGAGCCCCAATCAGGCTAACATCAGGCTTTTCATCACAAACCCTAAAAGCTAGAAAGGAATGGAATGATATTTTCAAAATACTAAAAGACAAAGATTGCCAGCCAAGAATACTCTACCCTGCAAGGCTATCCTTCCGAAATGAAGGGCAAATAGTATATTTCTCAGACAAAAAAAAACTGCGGGAGTTCACTACCACAAGACCACCCTTACAAGAAATCCGCAAGGGAGTACTGGGTTTGGTTCCTGAAAAATAACTACCACTGCCATAAAAACCCAAGAAAAATCAATACCCACTAGTATAATAAAAATGGCATTCATGAAGAGAAAACAAGCAAACTAAAACACTATCTACAACCTAAGGAACCAACAAACACAGAAACCAAACAGTAAATCAGAAAGCAAGGAACAAAAGACACCTAAGACAACCAAACAACCAATAAAATGCTAGGAATAAATCAACACCTTTCAATAACAACTCTTAATGTAAAAGGCTTAAATTCCCCAATCAAAAGACACAGACTGGCTGACTGGATCAAAAAGGAGGACCCAACTATATGCTGCCTACAAGAGACCCACCTCACCCATAAAGATTCACACAGACTAAGAGTGAAAGGATGGAAAAAGATTTACCATGCAAACAGAAAAGAAAAACGAGCTGGAGTAGCTATTCTTATATCTGACAAAATAGACTTTAAACTAAAAACCACAAAAAGAGACAATGAGGGACACTACTTAATGATAAAAGGACTGATCCATCAAGAAGACATAACAATCATAAATATGTACGCACCCAATGTTGGAGCAGCCAGATTTATAAAACAAACGCTATTAGACCTAAAGAAGGAAATAGACACTAATACCATAATAGCAGGGGACCTGAACACCCCACTGTCAATATTAGACAGATCATCTAGGCAAAGAATCAGTAGAGAAACACAAGATCTAAACAAGACTCTAGACCAATTGGAATTGGCAGATATCTACAGAACATTCCACCCAACAACCTCAGAATATTCATTCTTCTCATCAGCACATGGATCATTCTCCAGGATAGATCACATATTAGGTCACAAATCAAGTCTGAATAAATTCAAAAAAATTGGAATTATCCCATGTATCTTCTCAGACCACAATGGATTAAAACTAGAAATTAATAACAAACGAAACTCTGGAAACTATACAAACACACGGAAATTAAACAGCATTCTACTTAATGACATATGGGTCCAAGAAGAAATCAAGCAGGAAATCAAAAAATTTCTTGAAACTAATGAAAACAATGATACATCATACCAAAACCTGTGGGATACTGCAAAAGCAGTATTGAGGGGAAAATTTATTGCATTAAACGCTCACTTCAGAAGAATGGAAAGATGGCAAGTAAACAACCTAACACTTCACCTTAAAGAGCTAGAAAAACAAGAACAATCCAAACCTAAAGTTAGCAGACGGAAAGAAATCATTAAGATCAGAGCAGATCTGAATGAAATTGAAAACCAAAAAACAATTCAAAAGATCAATGAATCAAAAAGTTGGTTTTTTGAAAAGATAAATAAAATTGACAAACCATTAGCATGGCTAACAAAAAAAAGAAGAGAGAAGACTCAAATAACAAAAATTAGAAATGAAAAAGGCGATATTACAACTGATTCATCTGAAATACAAGGAATCATTCGAGACTACTATAAACAACTATATGCCAACAAATTTGAAAATCTGGAGGAAATGGATAAATTTCTGGACACACACAAGCTCCCAAAACTGAACCAAGAAGACGTAGAAAATTTGGACAGACCAATAACAGTAAAGGAGATTGAAGCTGTTATCAGAAGGCTCCCAACAAAGAAAAGCCCAGGACCAGATGGATTCACAGCAGAATTTTACCAAACATTCAAACAGGAATTGACACCAATTCTTTACAAACTATTCCAAAAGACTGAAATAGACACAAATCTCCCAAACTCATTCCATGAAGCAAACATCATCCTGATACCAAAACCAGGTAAAGATATAACCAAAAAAGAAAACTACAGGCCGATATCCTTGATGAATATAGATGCAAAAATCCTCACTAAAATACTAGCAAACAGAATACAGCAACACATACGAAAAATTATTCATCACGATCAAGTGGGATTCATCCCAGTGATGCAAGGTTGGTTCAACATACGCAAATCAATAAATGTGATACACCATATTAATAAACTCAAACACAAGGACCATATGATCATATCTATAGATGCTGAAAAAGCATTTGATAAAGTTCAGCACTCATTCATAACAAAGACCCTCTATAAGTTAGGTATACAGGGAAAATATCTCAACATAATTAAAGCCATATATGCCAAACCCACTGCCAATATCATCCTGAATGGGCAAAAGCTGAAAGCTTTTCCTTTAAGAACAGGAACTAGACAAGGATGCCCACTCTCACCACTCCTATTCAACATAGTGTTGGAAGTACTAGCCAGAGCAATCAGAGAAGAGAAGGAAATAAAGGGCATCCAGATTGGAAAAGATGAAGTCAAACTGTCCCTGTTTGCAGATGACATGATCCTATATATTGAACAGCCTAAAACCTCTACAAAAAAACTGTTGGAATTGATAAATGATTTCAACACAGTAGCAGGATACATAATCAACACAAAAAAATCAGTAGCATTTCTTTTCTCCAATAGTGAACATGTAGAATGAGAAATCAAGAAAGCCTGCCCATTTACAATAGCCACCATAAAAATAAAATACTTAGGAATTGAGTTAACCAAGGAGGTCAAAAATCTTTATAATGAGAACTACAAACCACTGCTGAGAGAAATTAGAGAGGATACAAGAAGATGGAAAGATATCCCATGCTCTTGGATTGGAAGAATCAACATAGTGAAAATGTCCATACTACCCAAAGTGATATACAAATTCAATGCAATCCCCATCAAAATTCCAAATACATTTTTCTCAGAAATGGAAAAACTCTCCAGACATTTATATGGAACAATAAAAGACCATGCATAGCCAAAGCAATGCTGAGCAAAAAAAATAAAGCTGGAAGCATAACACTACCTGACTTTAAGCTACACTACAAAGCTATAATAACCAAAACAGTATGGTACTGGCATAAAAACAGACACACTGACCAATGGAATAGAATAGAGAATCCAGAAATCAACCCATACACTTACTGCCATCTGATCTTTCACAAAGGCACCAAGCCTATTCACTGGGGAAGGGACTGCCTCTTCAGCAAATGGTGCTGGGATAACTGGATATCCATATGCAGGAGAATGAAACTAGATCCATACCTCTCACCGTATACCAAAATCAACTCAAAATGGATTAAGGATTTAAATATACACCCTGAAACAATAAAACTTCTTAAAGAAAACATAGGAGAAACACTTCAGGAAATAGGACTGGGCACAGACTTCATGAATACGACCCCAAAAGCACGGGCAGCCAAAGGAAAAATAAACAAATGGTATTATATCAAACTAAAAAGCTTCTGCACAGCAAAAGAAACAATTAACAGAGTTAAAAGACAACCAACAGAGTGGGAGAAAATATTTGCAAAATATACATCTGACAAAGGATTAATATCCAGAATATATAAGGAACTCAAACAACTTTACAAGAAGAAAACAAGCAACCCAATTAAAAAATGGGCAAAAGAGCTAAGTAGGCATTTCTCTAAGGAAGATATCCAAATGGCCAACAGACATATGAAAAAATGCTCAACATCACTCAGCATCCAGGAAATGCAAATCAAAACCACATTGAGATACCATCTAACCCCAGTTAGGATGGCTAAAATCCAAAAGACTCTGAACGATAAATGCTGGCGAGGTTGCGGAGAAAAAGGAACTCTCATACATTGTTGGTGGGACTGCAAAATGGTGCAGCCTCTATGGAAAATGGTATGGAGGTTCCTCAAACAATTGCAGATAGATCTACCATACGACCCAGCTATCCCACTGTTGGGAATATACCCAGAGGAATGGAAATCATCAAGTCGAAGGTATACCTGTTCCACAATGTTCATCGCAGCACTCTTTACAATAGCCAAGAGTTGGAACCAGCCCAAATGTCCATCATCGGATGAGTGGATACGGAAAATGTGGTACATCTACACAATGGAATACTACTCAGCTATAAAAACGAATGAAATACTGCCATTTGCAACAACATGGATGGACCTTGAGAGAATTATATTAAGTGAAACAAGTCAGGCACAGAAAGAGAAATACCACATGTTCTCACTTATTGGTGGGAGCTAAAAATTAATATATAAATTCACACACACACACACACACACACACACACACACACACACACAACCGGGGGGGGGGAGAAGATATAACAACCACAATTATTTGAAGTTGATACAACAAGCAAACAGAAAGGACATTGTTGTGGGGGAGGGGGGGAGGGAGAAGGGAGGGAGGGTTTGGTGATGGGGAGCAATAATCGGCCAAAATGTATATGGACAAAATAAAATTTAAAAAAGAAAAAAAAAGAAGAAATTATTTTCGTCTTTATTGGACAAAAGCTATCAGTTTAGTAACTTCAAAAAAGCTCCATTATAGCTCGACAACTCATAAGACTTTGTCCACTAAAGAAGAAAATATTTCTGTTTATTGAAAATCTAAATCAGCAATCTTATCCCAGCATTTCTTTGTTAAATGTCCAATAAATTTTCTTTGAACCAGTCAAAAAAAAAAATCAGAAATAGAATTGTTGACACATTTTAAAAAAAGAAAAATAATAAATAAAGTGGCAGTGAGACATACCATGTCACATCAACAGATTGCAAAAATTCGGAAAGTGTGCTAATACCAAATGCTGGCAGGAGCACAGGTCAAATGGTACTTTCCATACATCACTAGTAAGAGTGACTATTAAAAATCACCCTGGCGCACAAATCTACAGTATCCATTATAATCTAAAGTGTGTATGAACTATGATTAAGTAATTTAACTTCTTAGAATATACTCAAGAGAAACACATGCACATGTGCACAAAAGGCCCATAAAAAAGACATTACTGATGTCACAAGGGAAAAGGACTCACAACCAAAATGCCCAGCAGAAAGCTTATGGCCTAATCAACCTTGGCATATTCATCCTACAGAATATTGCACACAAGTCAAAAGGTATGTGCATATCTACATGTACAGACATGGAAAGACACCTAAGACACACCATTAAGTGAAAGCAGCAAGCTGCTGAATGTATATATTACTACAAATTTGTTACCTCTGGAGAAGTGATTGGGGATAGGAGGCAAGGAAAAAGGACTGAGCCTCAGCAGTTAGTATGGGGAATATTGTACTTGTGTAATTAAAATTTAAGTTTCAATAAGTAAAACAACATGGCAGAACAATATTCCCCCAAAAAATTCTCCAGAGAAGGATTCATAGTCTTTTTGGAAATTTATGAAACAAACAACAGCAAACCAACCAGACAAACAAAAAAGTGGAGTTATAAAGGACGAATGGGAAAAGCCACATGATGTGCAGCAAGGACTGTGGCACCATTGGCCACATTCCAATCCTGGCCCTCCCACTCTCTAAGCTGTGTGACTTGGTCAAGTAAACGTTGCAGTCACTCAGCACATGTTAATTGCTATGTGAAGTATTAGCTAAATAAATGCAGCAGAGTCCCTCCTAGTTCTAAGTTTGGGTGGAGAGCCTTACATATTGTTAGGGGAAGGGTGAGAGGAAGGAACAGGCGTGGGCATGCACAGATATATTTTATCTTCTCCTTCCACAGGCTCCTGCAAGCCAAGAGCATCTTTACACCTGACCCAGCATGAGCTGCATACTGCCATTGACTGAGGTGATATGGGGGTCCTGAGCTAGACAAAGGGGCCAGGATACTGCCAGTGGATGGGTACAGGGGGCATCAGAATCTGTGCACCCCAGGTGGCAAGGTGGTCATGAGTCACATGGAGCCAGAGTCACAGCAGAAACTGGGCCTGGCCACTCATGTTCAGTACCCTTGTTCCACGAACTTTTGAATCATCTGGGCTGGAAAATCCATAGAAAATTAATCCTTTTTGCTCTTTCTAATTAAAAACGTAAAAGGAAATAGTGATCTCCATAAAGCTGCACAACTTGCTTAAAAACACCAGTCCCTGTTGGGCCAGTAAAACAGAGCTGTGTACACCCTCCTGCAACATTCGAGAAAGGGAGCAAGAGTATTAATGCATATCGTTTTTAAGATGTGAATTGTAGGATATGGAATGGTATTGTCTCCTGTGGTCATTTTACCCCTGGGCTGGTGTTAAGGCTATCTGTAAATACGAAAAATATGATTTGCCATATGTGCCCTGCACTCTACAGTTTGCAACGCTCCTTTACATTTAGATTCTCATTCAATTATCACTATAATCTTTGTATTCCCATTTCACAGATGAAGATATAGAGGCTCCAGTACCAATAGATTATTTTTACCACCATATCACATTTGAAAGGCAAAGCCATTTCCTGCACCTCTTGCCAGCCTCCTGATCCTTTTGCTGGAAACACTAAATCAATCCTTTGATCAAAAGCAAATCCAGCTTCTCTCTCTTATGCGGATATCTTTTCGCATGTCTTTTTATGGGGCATTCCAAGAACTGTGGGGTAGAGGATCTTTCCTCAAAGAAGACATTCTGTTTTCCACACCAGAGTGGCAGAGGGATAACTCTTCTCTCCTTCTTTGTTACACTGGGCTGCTGCTGACTCAACAGTTTGCATCAACTTGAAGTCAGGTTCAGAAAAGTGGTAAAACCTCTGGCCACCCACCAGATTTCTTGGCTTATTCTGAGAAAGAGAGGAGAAAAAATGTTTATCCTCTTCCTATCTATGTGCCCAACAATTTGCTAGATTCTTTACATGTTATTTTATTTAATCTCAGCACAGATCTGTGAGGGATGGACAATGATCCCCACTTTCCTAGAGGCTCTGAGAAGTTAACTTGCCCAAGGTCACATGCTCAGGAATAAGTTTAAAATCTGCAGATTTCCAAAGCCTTGATTAATTCAATACACCACTGTCTCTATGGGAGTAGAACAACAAATATATAAAAAAAAATCTTTTCCAGTATTTTATATAGGGTAATCATCCAAATCTGGATATTTTGAGAGTAAAAGGGGTAGAGTGGGGGGGGGGAGGGTCACTATTAATAATTATACCAGGAAGATAGGCATAAATTGAGACTATCCCAGGGAAACCAAGATCTATGATTACCCTAATTATATACCACACAAGGGAACATCACCCCAAAAAAAGAAGGATGTTCTAAAATCCATAAAGCATGAGTGATAAATGCTTCTTGCTAGGAGGACCATCCTACAGATGGTCAGGATCATGCTTCTCCTCTGCGAACCTCAGAAACAGATCCCAAAATTACTAGAACTATTCATTCAAATGCGCTCCTCCTCCACCCCAACTGTGTTCCAGAAATCAACTAATCTTTATTACATGCCCCTATCACATAATCACAACTCTAAAACCCAAGCCAGGCCAAAAGAGAACGAACACAGACACACGACGTCAACTCTCAGGCAAGGGATGACCACAGATGCCTCACTCTGTCCTGGAGTACAGACACTGGCAGGTGCCTCCTAGACTTGCAGAAGCAGGTCAGGAAGAACATGACTTGCCTTTTCTTCCATGGCCCCTCTCCTGCAACAAGCAGAATTCACTAATATGAGTAGGAAGCTAACAAGATTTGGGGAGGACCAGTAGCCGGGATTAGGCAGCTCTGGGGGTGTCCAAGGGATTAGAATGTCCTCCTATCCCAATGGTGTGGAAAGGCTCAAGTAATTGCTGTGAAATTACAGACTGGGCTGGTTTCAAGGACACAACCCAGAATATCTTTGCATTTAGGATTCAATACCCCAGGGAATTATTGATCCTTTCTACTACATGACAAAATGCTCAATTATACATCATTAAGTTTAGTTTTCAGAATGAGTTATTCAGATGCACAAATGATCTAGTAGCAACTAACTCCAACACCAGAAAACACTCACATGAGAATCTGCACCACTCACTTGAATACTAGATTGTTCTTTCAGCTATACAGGTGCATATACTCATGTGTGCGCATATACACATGCACACGTGCATGCACACACACACACCTTCTCTACGTGGATGATTCAGAACAGGCCAGGACACCCAGATTATCCCAATACAAAATAAGAGAATGTGCTTCTTACAATCAGAAGGTAATTTTCATTTTCCAAGGCCAGGATTTACATTGACTGTACTGGCCACCAGGGGAATCTGGCAGGTCTGCTGCAGATGGTAGAAAGCAAAAAGAGAAAAGTAAGAATGCTTTTTCCTCAAAAACCCTATCCCACTCCACCCACATCTGTGGAGCCGATGCTAAAGCTAGTTTGGGACACTTGCCATAACCTAACTAGCACCTGAAGATCTTGGGAGCTACCTCCTACTGATGTCTGTCTTCACCCCTATAAACCTGTCCATCCATCTCTCTACAGAGACCAACAAAAGTCACCCACACTCAATAGGAAGCAGAGAATTTTCTTGTCAGCTCTGTCCAGCTTTTCTAACAATCCAGGGTCACATTCAAAGGTGGACCAAATTTTTGAGACTAGAGCTAGGGGGAGAATTGTTTTTTATCAGCAGTCTCAACTTTAGAACTTTAGATATGACAGGTAGAAGTCCTAAATGAAACTAATTTACAACATTTCCTACCATGAAATTAACTTCTTTTCCATAAAATGTTGCTTTTTTAAATGTCTATTGCAAACTAGGCTCCTAAATGAATATAATTTCCCACCCACCTCTTCACAAAAATTATGTGTCATTTCATATCTAATATATGCAGATTATAACAACTCCTAAAGTGAACCTGAGAAGTCAGAGTTTTCAATCTGTGTTTTTTCCCAATTTTAAAATCTTGGCTTTCACTGAAATCAAGTGAAGTTTGGCTTCTCAGACCTGGCTGGAAGTTGAGTTGAGACAAGATGATGAAAAGGTCTAGGACATACCGCCTTTTGGATCCCACCATAGGAAACCCCTCCAACAATGCCTGGCCCCACCTGATGGGGTCTGAGTCATAAGACAAGGAACGTGGAGATATCTTTTCTAGAGAAAGCGGTGGATAATCACCCACTTCAACTTGGCCCTTCCCAGAGGCCTTTTCAAGGCCCTTTGTAAGGCCACATTCATGAACCTCAACAGAAGGGACCTTCTTCGTTTCCTAAAGCCACGCTACAAAGGTGGATTACTTAAGAAACAATTAGGTGCATACACAAAGCAATTTGCAGTCAGCCACACTCCTTCAGCTTTCTAAGTGAAAGGCCTTTCAAGGCTGATTTATAACACTGTCGTCTTCAGAAGGCAAAATAATTAATAGGAGCATGGACTTCTAATTTCAGTGACTTCCAGAGAAAGTGGATTTCATTTGATTTATGACGGTCGGTGACTTTGCATTTTATCAGTTCATTCACTCATTATTTATGCTGATGGCCAATTTCAATGGGTCGCTATCATCTAACTCGCTACTAATCAAAGAGAATTAGGGTTCACTGCATTATTTAGAAGTCGCTAATTTATCTTCAGAACAAGTAGTGAGAAGAGTTTGGGGCCTTCCAGACGAAAAAAAACTGAACAGCTGGCTGAAGCCAGAAAATTCGGTCAGCATTATAAATGAGTTTTATCAGGAGTATTGCAAGTTGATGAGTTTTGATTGGAAGGAAAGGAGAGAGGGAAAAAAGACAAAAAGAGGACCAAGGAAGAAAGACCAAACAGGATATGTCTCAAAAATAATAAACTCTGAGTTACCTTTGTGATCTGAGCAGCCCAGTCACCACAAAAGGCTGATCTAGTCCTGTACCCCTGAGATTTGAGCATCTCTATAATTACTACCAACTTATTTCAGCTCCCTTCATTTCAGCTCAATAAACAAGTATGTTTGTAGTGAAATAACCAGAGTTCCCTTGCTTCTCATTTTAAAGTCATTTTAATATGTTCTAGACAGAAGATAATAGATCACATTTAAACATGAGAAAATTAAGTCCCATCAGCAAGTAATAACACCCAATCATATTCAATCACACTGAACAACCACTACCAAAATGGTCCTCTTCTAGGCAAGGATAAAACAACAACAACAATTAAAACAAAAAAGGCTGTTATTTTACTTTTAGAAAGACCCAACTTTAAAATACTTCTGTGTTGCATTGGGAGTGTACCCAGGGAGGCAGGAGAACAGGCCAGCTACCTGCCAGACCCCTGCCCCACCTGCACAGGAGAGGACCCCATGCTATGCCACCACTGATGGGTGAACCACACAGGCAGACAGGAGAACAGGCCAGCCACCCACCCAGCCCTGCCCCACCCACACAGAAGGCAGGACCCCATGCACTGTGTCACCACCATGAGGCTTCACACAGCTTCCACAGAGGTGGTCCATGACAGCCACCACCACAGCTAATACTATTACAAGGATGGCTCACTGCCTTAGTGGCATCCACAACCGCTGTGCAGGTGGCCCACCACCTATTTGACTTTAATGACAGAAGGAAGTCACTGGAGGAGCCTGGAAAGAGAGGAAGAAGTCTTTCTCCTCAAAGTCCACTCCAGAGTACTACAAGAAACAACTCATCTACCAGATGACCAAAAATCAACGTAGAGATACTAGAAATACAAAAAAAAAAGAGAGAGAGAGAGAGAGAGAGAAAATATCACACCACCAAAGGAATTCAGGAACTCTCAAACACAGACCCTGTGAACAGGAAACCCTTGAAATGACTGGAAAGGAATTCCAAGTAACTATCTTATGGAAACTCAATGAGATTAAGAGAAGACTCTATAAGGCAACACAATGAAATGAGAAAAAATATCCAGGATATAAAAGATGAAATTTACAAAGAGATTACTACCTTTAAAAAGAATATAGCAGAACTCCTGGAACTGAAAGACACATTCAATGAAATAAAAAACAAAACTGAGAGCATAAGTAGCAGATTAGAATAGGCAGAGGAAAGAAATTCCAAACTCAAAGATTGTCTTTATGAAATAACCCAGGCAGACAAAAATAAAAAATAAAGAAAGAAAAAGAGAATTAAAAAAATGAAGAATGTCTAAGAGAGTTAGCAGACAACCTTAAATGCACAAACACCTGAATCACATGTGTTTCTGAAGGGGAGGGGAAGGGTAAAGGCATTGACAATCTATTCAATGCAATAACAGTGGAAAACTTCCCAGGTATAGGAAGAGACACAGACTTTCAGATCCAGGAGGCTCAAAGATTCCCAAACAGTTTCAATCCAAAAGGATTCTCTCCAAGACACATTATAGTCAAATTGGCAAAGTTCAAAGATAAACAGAGAATCCTAAAAGCAACAAGAGAAATGTGTGAAGATGCACATATACTAATAGTGAAGGGATAGAAAAAATATACCACACAAATGGAAACCAAAAACAAGCAGGAGTAGCTATTCTTATATCAGATAAAATAGATTTTAAACCAAAAACCCTAAAAAGAGACGAAGAAGGCTGCTATATAACGACAAAGGGACCAATCCAGCAGGAAGACATAACAATCATAAATATGTATGCACCCAACACAGGAGCACCCAGATATATAAAACAAACACTATTAGACCTAAAGTAAGAGACCCCAATATGATAATAGTGGAGAACCTGAACACCTTCCTCTCATCATTAGACAGATTATCCAGGCAACAAATCAACAGAGAAACACTGGAATTAAACTACACTTTAGACCAAATCGACCTGGCAGATATCTACAGAACATTTTATCCAACTACTACAGAATATACATTCTTCTTCTCCGCATACAGAACATTCTCCAAGATAGAGCATACATTAGGTCACAAATCAAGTCTCAATAACTTTAAGAAAATCGGCATCATCTCAACTATCTTTTCAGACCACAATGGATTAAAACTAGAAATTAATAACAAGTGAAAATCAGGACTCTATAAAAGACATGGAAATTAAACAACAGGCTCCTGAATGACCTATGGGTCCAAGAAGAAATTACACAGGAAATCAAAAAATTTCTAGAAAACAATAAAAATAAAGATGCATCACATCAAAACCTGTGGGATACTGCAAAAGAAGTACTAAGAGGGAATTTTATGCCGATAAATGCTTACATCAAAAAATAGAAAGATTTCAAGAAACAACCCAACTCTATACCTAAAAGAACTAGAAAAACAAGAACAATCCAATCCCAAAGTTAGTAGATAGAAAGAAATAATTAAGATTAGAGCAGAACTAAATGACATAGAGACCCAAAAAACAATACAAAAGATCAATGAAACAAAAGTTTGGTTTTTAGAGAAGATAAACAAATAGACAAACCATTAGCTAGGTTTTTTAAAAAAAGGAAGAAAAGGTAGAGAGAGAAGACCCAAATAACAAAAATCAGAAATGAAAAGAGAGACATTACAACTGATTCCACAGAAATGTAAAAAATCATTAGAAACTATTATAAAGAACTATATGCCAACAAATTTCAAAACCTAGAGGAAATGGGTACATTTCTGAATACATACAAATTAACAAGACTGAACCAAGAAGAAATACAAAACATAAACAGATTGATAACAAGCAATGAGGTTGAAACAGTAATCAGCAGTCTCTCAACAAAGAAAAGCCCAGGACTGGATGGCTTTGCTGCTGAATTCTAACAACCCTTTCAAGAGGAATTAATACCAATTCTCTTCAAACTATTCAAAAAAATTGAAAGAGGCCACTCTATCAAACTCATTCTATGAGGCCAGCATCACCTTGATACCAAAACCAAAGATACAACAAAAAAAGGAAACTACAGACCAATATATCTTTGATGAACATAGGTGCAAAATGTCTCAATAAAATACTAGAAACCAGAATACAGCAACACATCAAAAAAAAAGTATACACCATAGTTAAGTAGGATTCATCAGAGAAATGCAAGGATGTTCCAACATACACAAGTCAATAAATGTGATACACCACATCAACAAAATCAAGGACAAAACTCATATGATTATCTCATAAGACACAGAAAAAGCATTTAACAAAATTCAACATCCCTTCATGATAAAGACTCTTAGCAAGTTAGGTATAGAAGGAAAGTATCTCAACACAATAAAAGCCATCTACAACACATCCACCACTAATATCATCCTGAATGGGGAAAAACTGAAGGCTTTTCCCTTAAGAACAGGAACAAGACAAGGATGCCTACTCTCACCACTCGTATTTAACATAGTACTGGAGGTACTAAACAGAGCAATTGGGCAAAAGAAGGAAATAAACTGTATCTGGGTTGGAAGAGATGAAGTGTAACTGTCCTTATTTGCAGATGACATGATCCTCGATATAGAAAAATCTAAAGACTATCAAAAAACTCTTAGAGCTGGCTAATAATTTCAGTAATATTACAGGATACAAAATCAATGCCCCCAAATCAGTTGTATTTATATTCTCCAATAATAAACTAACAGAAGGAGCAATCACGAAAGTAAGCCCATTTCTGACAGTCACTAAAAAAATAAAATAGCTTGGAATCAATTTAACCAAGAAGGTGAAATATTTCTACAAACCACTACTGAAATAAAAATGAGAACTACAACCAATACTGAAATAAATTAAAGAAGGCACAGGAAGATGGAAAAACATTCCATGCTCTTGCATTAGAAGAATTAACATTGTGAAAATGCCCATACTCCTCAAAGCACTCTACAGATACAATGCAATCCCTACCAAAATACCAATGACATTCTTCACAGAAATAGAAAAAACAATCATAACATTCATATGGAACAACAAAAGACCCCAAATAGCCAAAGCAATCCTGAGCAAAAAAAAGCCAGTGGCATAATAACACTACCTGACTTCAAATTATACTACAAAGCTATAGTAACCAAAACAACATGGTACTGGCATAAAAATAGACATTTGCACAACTGGAACAGAACAGAGAACACAGAGATCAATCCATAGACTTACAGCCAATTGATATTTGATGAAGGCAACATAAACATACATTGGGGAAAAGATTGCCTCTTCAATAAGAAGTGCTGGGAAAATTGGACATCTGTACACAGAAGATTGAAACTAGATCTGCACAACTCACTATATACCAAAATCAATTCAAAATGGATTAAAGACTTAAGTATATGACCTGAAACTATAAATCTACTAAGGGAAATGGGGAAACACTTCAGAAACTAGGTCTGGGCACAGACTTTACGAACAAGAGCCCAAAAGCACAAGCAACAAAAGAAAACATTTAAAAATGGGATTATGTCAAACTAAAAAGCTTCTGAACATCAAAGGAAACAACCAACAGAGTGAAACAACAATGTACAGAGTGGGAGAAAATATTTGCAAACTATACATCTGAAAGGGATTAATATCCAGAATATACAAGGAACTCAAGCAATTACACAGTTAACAAAAAGAAAAAAGAAAGAAAAGAAAAGAAAAAGTAACAATTAAAAAACAAATTAAAACCACATTGAGATATCACCTCACCCCAGTTGGCTATAATAAAAAAGATGGAGAATAACAAATGCTGGTGAGGATGTGGAAAGAAGGGAACCCTCTTACACTGTTGGTGGGACTGTTAATTAGTACAACCACTATGGAAAACAGTATGGAGGTTTCTCAAACAGCTACAGATAGATCTACCATACGATCCAGCAATGCCACTTCTAGGTATATACCCAAAGGAATGGAAATCATTATGTCAAAGGGATACCTGCACTCCCTTGTTCATCACAGCTCTATTTACAACCGCCAAGATATGGAACCAACCTAAATGTCCATCAACAGATGACTAGATAAAGAAAATGTGGTATATATACACAATAGAATACTCCTCTGCTATAAAAAAGAATGAAATTCTGCCATTCACAGTAACATGGATGAGCTTGGAGAAAATTATGTTGAGGGAAATAAGCCAGACACAAAGGGAAAAATACAGCATGTCCTCACTCATAAGTGGGAGCTAAGAGAGAAAGAAGGAAGGAAAAAAAGACCGTAGTGGTTTGCTAGACTTGTAGAGGGAGAGAGCATACCTGGGGTTGCAGAGTGGGGTGGTGGGGGATGGGGAATGCAAGGGAGTTTCAGGATTAACTGGGTGAGGGACACCCATTATGGTAATGGGTATGCTGATAGTATTGATCTGGCCATCACATCTTGGGCACAAGTGGTGATGGTCAGCTTTGTACTCCATGAATATGCATAATAAAAAATTTTTAAAAATACTTCTGTGTCATTTCGCATAAGACCATACATTCTCTTGTGTTTCTGCCTCCAAATCTTTGCATATACTGGTCTCTCTGCCTAGAACACTCCTGTCTCGATTCATACCAAGTGAATTTATCTTGTCTTTCAAATTTCAGCCTACCAAGTCCATGTAAAGACCTTTCTTCTGCTCTCCAAGGCCCCCAAACGTCCCAGTTACTGTCCTTATATCTGTATCCTCCAACAGATGATAAGCTCCATGAGGGCAGGAACTAAGTGATTTTAGCTGCCAAATTCCAGGACCAAAGTCCTCAGTCCAAAGTCTTCCCCTTAGGAAAACAGCTGGTGTTCCATGAGTAATAGGAAAATACTAGATTCTCATCCACCCAGTAATTCTTGGCAGCTTAAATACTGAGAAGAAAAAAAGGAAAGTAAAAAATAATGTCAATGTTTGAACACTAAGTTTGAATGGGAAGGCTCAATGCTTGAAGCTAACAGGGGATTTGCCAGCTTGTTGGGGTACCTCCAACATATTCCCAAAGGGAATATAAGATTCCTAAAATAAAAGTCCCATCATTTACAATTTTTTAAATAACCCTATTATATACAAATATTTTTTAATTTCAAATAAGATGCAAAAATGGCTACAGGCTAATATAAATGTAATCCGTAGATGAGTTTTTAATCTCTTATTCCCAATCCAAAGACCTCTTTTCACATTACATTTGGGCTCCCTTTCTAGTTTATGTCTGGCCTGATGCCAGACTGTCAAGGTACTCATATAATAAATATGGCCTTATTAAACTGGGTAGAGTAACCATGCTATGTTATGATTATGGGAGTTTCTAGAATATGAAAACACCATATTTATCATCTTAATGATCTAACAAAGTCTAGGATTCCAGCATTTATTTCCATCCCATTTCACAGTTTATATGCTACCATAAGTAAAATAACACTCAAGAAACCCAAATTGGTTTACACAGCCATCAATTGCTTTCACCTTTAGCTACAGGCCCAGAAAACAGTGTTCTCCTATAACTAATACTGAAATGCGTGGCCACACCAAAACTGACAGTGTCAGTTTTCAATCTTGCCTTCCTTCAGTAAGTAGATTTTTCAACAGAACTGTTCAGGGCTTTTTGAAGACTTGAAGAACTACATCAGTTGGGGTTGAACCTAGAAAATATAGGAACTGCTCCAAATATCCACAACAGAAGGAATTTAATGCAGGGAATTGGATATACAGCAAGGGAGAAGCAATAGCAAGAAAGCACTACCACTCTCAGGTTTAAAAGACAACAGGAAGACTGGGACAAGGGTTACTAACTAAAGCTAACACACTGGTGGGTCATATGGCATAGGAGTTAGAGCCACAGCAGAAATTGAGCCCACGCCAGGGCAGCTATCAGAAGTAGAGTGGGATGGGCACGAATATCGTAGCTTATGCCTTCTACCTTCCAGTCTCTTGCCAGGGCCTCCAACGGTCAAACTTAATAGGAAGCCAGCTGACCAGGGAGCTTGGGAAAGGTCCCCACAGGTGACAGCTCCCTGTAATACTGAGCAAGCAGGGCAAGGACCAAGAATGGATCTGACCACAAAATGGCCCACTCTTCCCTCCCAAAGAGAAAGAGTATGAGCCAGGTGGAACTTCAACAGAAGAGGAATGCAGGGCATTGTCCTACACTAATTTTGTTTTTCCTCCCCAAGGAGGATGTGAAGTCTGAGTACACAAGATAATCAGAGAGGCATTAAGGTGACGACTCTAATGGGTAACATGGTGATGCATTTTGGGGTATGCTGAAGATCTGTGAGCCCAGTTCTCCATTGGAATTCGAAAGTGAATAGGGAAATGGGTATGAAAACCCAAGAAGATGAAGGCAGGGAAAGAAATTCCCAGGCCTGGATGCCCTATCAGCGGGCCTTGGCAGAGTACAGAGGTGCATTTACAGGCCTGTTAAATAAATAAATAGCGGCCTTGTGTAGAAAACTCCTAATTCAGTCACTAAAGCAAAGGACCTCTGCTCCACCACCCCAAAGAAAACCCACACTCTTCTTCAGCAATGTGTTATGAAAATATG
The DNA here is from genome assembly GCF_027409185.1 of Cynocephalus volans. NCBI lineage: Eukaryota > Metazoa > Chordata > Mammalia > Dermoptera > Cynocephalidae > Cynocephalus > Cynocephalus volans. The sequence continues at coordinate 93,948,818 of NC_084466.1, forward strand.
AACTGCTTTACCAGCCACCAGAAAGTGAAGAAAGGCTACCAAGTGAGACAAGGCCTAAAACCCCAGAGGCCCAGGACCCACCTCCTCCAGGAAGCCCTCCCTTTCCACTCCCCACCTGCAGTTATTTCGGTCACATATAAGTTAAAATTACATCTTTCTGGCTAGATTCCAAGATCCCCTGAGGGTAGCGACTAACATCTACCTTGTTTTTTGTTGTTGTTATTGTTATTGTGGTTTAAAAATACATAACATTAAACATAACAATTTAAGTGTACAGTTTACTAGTACATCTATACAGTTTACTAGTACATCTTAACCATGTAAGTATACAGTTTGCTAGTGTTAAGTATATTCACGCCGGTGTGCAACAGATCTCTAGAGCTTTTTCATCTTGCAAAACTGAAACTCTACACCCATTAAACACTAATTCTCCCCTGCCTTCCCCCTCCTCCCAGACCTTAGCAACCACATTTTTACCTTCTGTTTCTACAATTTTGACCACTTTAGGTACTTTATATGAATGGAATTGCACAATATTTGCTTTTTGTGGCTGGCTTATATTTCATTTATCATAATGTCCTCGAGGTTCATCCACATTGTAGTATGTGACAGGACTTCCTTCTTTCTTAAGGCTACATAATATTTCATTATATGCTAACATATTACCATACTTTCTTTGTCCATTCATCCATCAAAGGACAATTGGGTTGCTTCCACCTCTTGGCTATTGTGAATAATGCTGCGATGAACACGGGTATGAAAACACCTCTTCAAGATCCTGCTTTGAATTCTTCTGAATACATACCCAGAAGGGGGATTGTTGGATCATACAGTAACTCTACTTCAAATTTTTTAAGGAAACTCCATACTATTTTCCATAGCAGCTGCATCATTTTACTTTCTCAACAACAGTGCACAAAAGTTCCAATTTCTCTGAATATTTGCCAATACAGGTTATTTTCTGTTCTTTTGACAGTGGCCATCCTAATGGATGTGAGGTATCTCCTGGTTTTGATTTTTATTTCCCTTATAATTAGTGATGTTGAACATCTTTTCATATGCTTCTTGGTTAATTGTATATCTTCTTTGCAAAACTGTCTATTCAAGTCCTTTGCACATTTTTTAATTGGGTCATTTTTTTGAGTTGTAGGAGTTCCTTACATATTATGCATTTAATCCCATATATATATGACTTGCAAACATTTTCTCCCATTCCTTAGGTTGCCTTTTCACTCCATTGTTTCCTTTAATGTGCAGAAGTTTTAAAATTCAATGTAGTCCCATTTGTCTGTTTTTGCTTTTGTTACCTATGCTTTTTGTGTCATATACAAGAAATCATTACCAAATCCACTGCACTGAAGCTTTCCTCCTATATGTTTTTCTAGGAGTTTTATAGACTTTGGTATTACTCTTAGGTTTTTAATCCATTTTGAATTAATTTTTGCATATGGTATAAGATAAGGGTCCAACTTTATTCCTTTGCATATGGATATCCAGTTTTCTCAGCACCATTTGTTAAAGAAAATGTCCTTTCCCCATTGTGGAGTCCTGGCATTCTTGTAGAAAATAATTAACAGTATACACTAGGGTTTATTTCTGAGCTCTCTATTTGGTGGTCTATATGTCTTTTACATCAATACCACACCATCCTGATTACTGTTGCTTTGTAATATATTTTGAAATCAGGAAATGAGAGGCGTCTAACATTGTTCTACTTTTTCTGGATTGTTTTGGCTGTTCAGGGTCCATTGACATTCCATATGAATTTTAGGATGGTTAATTCTTTTTCTGCCAAAAATGCCACTGGGATTCTGATAAAAATTACATTCAATCTGTAGATTGCTTTGGGTAGTATTGCTATTTTAATAGTATTAAATCTTCCAGTACACGTACACAGGATGTCTTTTCATTTACTTTTATCTTCTTTGTTTTCTTTTAGCAATGTTTTGTAGTTTTGTGTACACATTTTCTGCCTCCTTGCTTAAGTTTATTCCTAAGTATTTTATTCTTTTTGATGCTATTGTAAATGGGTTTGTTCTACTTTGGGTTTTGTTGCTTTTATTTATTTTCATTTTTGCCTCCACTCCACACTTAGTACAAGGCTTTGCACATAACAGTTGCTAAAGAAATATTTGTGGAGACTTACTCATTATTCACTTAATAAGTTCCTCTTTCCTTTTAATTATCTTGAATGGTTGGTAGGAGTTTATTCAGCAAGCTGGTGGGGGCTACTTGTACCCTGCTGAGTTTGAGGAGAGATGCTACCACCCAAAACCAACAAACAAAAACAATAAACAAATCACAAAAGCAGCAGTATTTCTGCATGAAATAAATACATTATTTCTTCTTTAGAAAGTACCCTTAGCATTCTTATACCAACTTCCCTGTGAAGGTGTTCATGATCCTGGCTTTGAGATCCTAGGAAATGAATTCCTTAGGCAGAGAAACAAAGTAAGTCAGTAGCAGTAATGACATGAAACTTTGGGGCAAGATCCCCAAATTGCTAGGGAAAATTAACTAGACCAATTAAGAGAGATTTTAAGCATTAAAATTGTGCTAATACCTTTTCTTCCTATTTCTAACTTCTTCCCTCTCTGACCCCATGTGGTTCTTTTATTTATAGATGCAATGCAGGAGGGCCCTTTCCTGTTTTTTCTTCTAATCAAGTTAAGTGCAATTCAACAAAGCACATCTTCCTGCAACATAGTTACAAAAAACTCAGAAGTGCCAGGGCCCCCAATCAAGAACTCAAAATGAGAGAAAAGAGCTTATGGCTCAATTGATGGCCTGGTTCCTGGCTGCAGTGGTCACCAGATCCTGACCTCTGCAGCTGCCTGGCCTCATGGCCTTCTCCAGAAGAGAAGCAAGAACATGGCCTCATCACTGCTATCACAAAATGTCCAACTTAGGGTGGGAAGTGAGTGTGAGACTGTCAAAGGCAGATGAGAGACATGGAAGCTGGGGGAATGCAGGACTCGTTGCCGGCATAAATGACAGCCAGGAAAAAACTGAAAAGTGGAGGTTTTTGAAACAAATGCTAGTTAAATGATCCATTCACTTATACTTGATATGTCTGGTATAATATAGCCTGTTCCAGATGTCAAATAATATTGCCAAACCATGCTCACTAATGTGAAAACCATTGTTGCTGATAAGCCTAAGTGTTGCTGAATTTGTGCAACAGCCACCCATCTGCACACAAAAATATTACATTAAAAAAAAACCTGGGGTTCATAATTTAAGCCAACAACAGGATTGACTGAAAAATGTGATTTATAGAAAGCAGTCTTCCCCTGAGAAACTTTTTTTTTCAAAAATAATATTTCACATTTACACATTTAAGTTATATTCAATTTTATACAAAAATTACAGTAATTGTCCTTCACCTAACATGAATGTTATAATTATACTTTCAGTGTCGCTGTGCTTCAACACCCAGCCATGAGGAAAGTACGGTATGTTCACAACCTGAAAGACTCCCGCAGTGGGTAGTCAGTCAGTTCAGGGAGACCCTCCCAAGGAACAGCGAGACCACGGCTTCGGATGCAAAAACAAGAGGTTTATTGAACACACAGGTACCCGGGCGACTCAGTCTTTCGAAAGACTGGCGCGCCGAGTAGAGCTCCTGGGTCCTTTTTATAGCAAAAAGCGCGGGTACAGAAGCGAGAAGCAAGTTTAATTGGTTAGTTTAAATCAAGCCAGGGGTGAACTTCGGTCAAGTGGGAGTCCTTGAAACAGCTGAGGGGCACTCTTGAAACTTTAACTGACTTGTCTATTTCTGGGAACTATCCGCCCTTGGCTCCGGGCTGGGGCCCAGGTGCATAACTGCAGATATCTCAGACCTGCCCTCTTGGCTGTACTTTCCCTATACCCTTGTAAAAAGCACTTCCTTCATTCCCCCATTTCTCTTGTGGATCGCTCTAATCTTAGAGCGGAGTTAAAAGTTATTTTCATTATCTATAGTCTGATATTTTTGTCTAAGAACCAGGACTTTAATTGTACTTATTCTATCATTGATGAATTGGACTAACCTGTTGATGACACAGGGCCCCAGAATGAGCAACAGAAGAAGGAGTACTAGGGGCCCGGCGATGGTTGATAGTAGGGTAGTGAACCAAGGGGAGCTATTGAACCAACCTTCAAACCAGTTTTGATCTTTTTGGCGCTCTAACTGTCTTTTATCTAGTCTTTGTTTGAGTTTGGCCATGGTGTCTCGTATCACACCTGAATGGTCTACATAAAAACAGCACTCCTCTCTGAGGGCCGCGCAGAGGCCTCCCTCTCTTAAAAACAGTAAGTCAAGGCCTCGCCTATTTTGGAGTACTACCTCAGATAGAGAAGTCAATGAGTCCTCTAACTTGCTGACTGAATCCTGGAGGGCCCGGAGGTCAGTGTCCATGGCAGTCTGGAGCTCGGTTAGGCCCCGCTGGAGGTCTATAGGTCCTTTAATCAGAGCAGCCGAGCCGGTACCTATACCTGCCACAATTCCCAGTAGGACAGCTAGGGTAAGTGTGAGAGGTTCTCTCTTAAACCTGGGATGAGGGTTGTCATAGGCCTGCAACAAAGTTTCTTCAGGATGGTAATAGATGCGAGGAATCAGCTGAACCTGGACACAGAAATCCTTAGACTGATTAAAAACTGAGAGGGAAACGCAAGGGGTGAGACCGGTGCTGCAAGCCCACCAGCTATGGTTGGAGGGGAGAAGGTACTGATGGTCCCCGGAGGAATTGATGGATAGGGTCTGGTTGCAAAGATGTTGATGGGTAGAAGGTATTGTTCCTATACATAACCCTTGTCCTGTGACCTCTGTGAGAGTAAGCTTTCCCTGGGTCCCCCAACGGCAACTCTCGGCGCTGGTATAATTGGCCTCTCCCAAAAAGGCTATTCCTTCATAGTAGGGGGGGCTTATGGCCAGACAGAGCCAGCAATGCTCTGTGGCGTTCGGGTTGGTGGCATTTAGAGCTAGGAAGGCCCCCTGTACAAGACCAAAGAGCCTGTCACCCGTGGTGGGGGGTAGAGTGCCTGGTGATAGGAGGCTCTGTGTAGCAGTGCTCCTTTGTGCCGCGGGGGGTTGCCTGCTAGTCATTGGGAACAGCTTGTTGCTAGGAGGTCCCTGTTCTGCAAGGACGGGGTCGGGGCCCACTGCCACAGTTGGCATATTGGTGATATCTAGGCGAATGGTGAACAGTACACCTGGATCGTTTCCCGTCAAATAGAACCTTAGTCCCCAGGTTCTTCCTTGTGCCCAATCTCTGGAATTTTTTCCTTTCTCTGTGAATTTTATTTTAAGGGGGTTACACCAGCCGGAGTTGTCACAGCTTTTACTGCTACCGTTACGTTCTACAGTTATGAGGTCCCATGAGGAACTAGGTCCCCAGTAGACTGTCCCCGTGGTTTCACAACCCCATTCTTTGCAATATAGGGATTCCAGCCCTCCGCACCTTCTAGCTTCTGAAAGGGTCCGGCCATCCCGGGGGCACACGTAGAAGGGGGAAGCGGCAAGCCTGTTTCTAGCTCGGGGATAGCTGCACCCTGGGACCCCCCAGGTGATCTGATTATAAGCTTTTGTATAGTCTGAGTCAGGGGGTCTGATCTGGGCCTTGGAGGCCGATACACTGGATCCCGGGATATCCCAGGTTTCAATACCCGCCGCCAGGGCACATACATCAGGTTTAAGATCGGGCCACCAAGTCCAAGGAGGCTGGGCAGCCTGTTTGACCCAGACAACGTCTCCAGTTTGGGACAGTACCTTCCAGGTGAGGGTCACAGGCCGGTGAGGGTTCTTACCCGGTGGACTCATTTTTCCGCCGCCGAATACGCAGCTTAAGAGGATGATCAGTCCTTTCCAGCTCCCAGGTCTCGTTTGGTGCCGGGGGTGGTGCAGGCTTGAGATGGGAAGCATGGACCCAGGCAGCGATGCCATCAACTTTTACTGCGGTCGGGGTGGTCAGCAATACCAGATACGGGCCTTTCCACCGAGGCTCAAGGTTGCTGGGTCGATGGCGTCTGACCAGCACTCGGTCTCCGACCTGGAACGGGTGGGGGACAGCTATGGTACCGGGCTGATATGCCTCTTTGATCTGGTCCCAAATCTGGGTCTTCACAACTTCTAGAGCCTTTAAATGGGTAAATAAGACAGGGAGAAAATTATCATCGGGACCCAGTGTTTCTCCCAACTCAAGTATGGGGGGGGGTCCCCCGTAGAGGATTTCATAGGGAGTTAGACCGTACTGGCCAGGGGTATTCCTGGCTCTGAACAGCGCTAAGGGAAGGAGGGCCACCCAGTCTTTTCCACCGGTCTCTAAGGCCAATTTAGTTAAGGTCTCTTTGATGGTTCTATTCATTCTCTCTACTTGACCTGAGCTCTGGGGCCTATACGCACAATGTAACTTCCAATTTATCCCCAGTTGTGTGGCCAGTCCCTGGCTTTTTTACTGGTAGCAGAGGGGTGTTCCAGGGCGACTGGCAGGGCACTAAGACCCCTAGGTCTAAGAACCTTTGGATGTGGGGTCTGATGCCTTCCCGGGCTTCTTTAGTCATTGGATACTGTCGGACGGCCACCGGTGAGGCACCCGATTTCAGCTCTACTACCACTGGTGGGACTTGATTGGCTAGCCCCATGCCTGCCCTTTCTGCCCATACAGTGGGAAAAAGCTGGAGCCAGGACGGGTCGATAGAGGAGGGAACTGGCTTTTCATGTAGCCGGTATTCTTCTTCTAGGTTTAGGACCAGGCACATGGTAGAGTGATCTCCCCATGTTACTTGTGGGCCCTCTGTAGAAAACTGGATTTGAGCTTTTAGTTTGGTCAGGATGTCCCGGCCCAACAGAGGAGTAGGGCACTCAGGTATGACCAAAAAGGAATGGGTCACTTGCTTATGTCCGACCCTTAAAAGTCTCTGTGTGGTCCAGGGGTAGACTTTGCTGCCGGTCGCTCCTACTACGACTGTCCGCCTGGACCCTACCTTCCCCATGGGTTGGGTCAGTACCGAATGTTCAGCCCCGGTATCGACCAGAAACTCGATGGGGGTCCCCTCCACAGTCAGTGTTACCCTAGGTTCGGGGAGGGGGTCCGAACCCCGACTCCCCTAGTCATCTAGGGATAGAACCTTGGCTTCTCTGATATTCTTTTTCCGGGGACATTCTCTTGCCCAGTGACCCTTCTCTTTACAGTACGCGCATTGGTCTTTGTCTAGAGGGGGTCTTCCATCCCTAGGTGTTTTCTTTGCCCGGTTGCTCAGGTTCCCTGTCTGCCTATCTCTAGACCCTCTTTCACCTACCACTGCGGCCAAAATCCTAGTCAAGTTTTTTTTTTTTTTTTTTTTTTTCTTGGCGCCTATCGCGCCGTCTCTCTCTCTCTTCTGTCTCTCTTTTTTCTCTTTCTTGTTTTTCCTCTTCTGTCTCTCTCTTGTGGTACACCTTTTCTGCCTCTCTCACTAAATCTTGTAAGGAAAAGTCTTGGAGCCCCTCTAGTCTTTGTAACTTTTTCTTGATATCTGGGGCTGACTGGCCGATAAAAGCCATGGCAACTGCCGCCTGCTGTCCCTCAGAAGAGGGGTCAAACGGAGTGTATCTCCTATATGCCTCCATCAGGCGTTCCAAGAAAACCGAGGGGGGTTCTACCGGTCCCTGCAAGACCTCTCTTACCTTAGCCAAATTGGTGGGGCGCCGGGCTGCCCCTTTGAGACCTGCCACTAGAGTCCGGCGGTAGACCAGGAGACGCTCCCTACCTGCAGCTGTGTTGTAATCCCACTGAGGTCGGTTGAGGGGAAAGGCGTCATTAATGAGGTTCTCGAGTTGAGTGGGGGCCCCGTTGTCCCCAAGGACATTTTTGCGGGCCTCTAGGAGAATCCTTTCTCGCTCCTCAGTGGTGAAAAGAATCTGTAGGAGCTGTTGGCAATCGTCCCAAGTGGGCTGATGAGAAAACATAAGAGACTCAAGGAGTCCCGTGAGTCCTGCTGGATTTTCAGAAAAAGAAGGATGGTTAGATTTCCAATTATAAAGATCTGCTGAGGAAAAAGGCCAATACTGCAAAGGGACCAAGCCACTTGGCTCGGCTGGGGGCCCTATGGCTCGGAGGGGCAAAGCTACGGTGGAGTCAGGACCCGAGTCGCCTTTCGGACTGCGAGGTTGGCGGCTCCTAGTCCCTGCAGCCGGTCCTTCAGGGTTGGGGTCACTGGGTGCTCGTCCTGGTGCCGATCTGTTTGGTTGAGGGGCCAGAGGGGGCAGCGGAGCCGCCGGGTAAGGTGGGGTTTCAGAGAGAGAAAATAGGTCATCTGGTGTCGGGAGGACGGGGGGTTGGGGAGGGGCGGAAGGCTTCCTTGTAGGTGGCCTTTGAGTATTTTCTGATCCCGAAACAACAGCGACTTTGCTGGAGGGTGGCACCCAGGGAGGGGGATTCTGGGCGAGGTCTTGCCATACCACGACATAGGCAACCTGGTCCGGGTGTCCTCCGGTCTCCTGAAAAACAATCTTTTTAACTGCAAAAATGACAGTAAGATCAAAGGTTCCCTCTGGCGGCCAACCTACGCCGAATGTGGGCCACTCAGACGAACAGAAAGTCCGCCATTTTCCTTTTTTGATCTCCACGGACAGATTGTGAGCCCTGGTTTTGACATCTTTCCAATGATCTAGAGTAAGGGAGAGAGGCGTAAGGGCACCTTGCCCCATCTCGAAAATTTCCAATAGGGGAACGACGACGCAAAGACCTATCACAACTAAGACAAAAAGAAACCAGAAACGGCGACGAGACCGAGTGCCGTAGAAATAGAAGAAAGAGTCCGATGGCAGAGCGCGCCTCCCGAGACGCGGTGAGACCAAAACACAATAATCCTCTGCCAAGGGGTCCACCAGGCGTCCCTGGTCCTCCCCTGATCCTGGGACGTCTCCCAGGATTGCCGGGTGGTGAGCCCCCGAACACGTCTGTTCGCTACTCACACATCAACCCGGAACAAACCCGAAACCAAAATGTGCGCACCCTGAGGGACAGTCGAAATCACTGAGTCAGACACAGAGACGAGACACAGAAACGAGACACAGAAACGAGACACAGAAACGAGACACAGAACGACTGCTGGCCAGCTTACCTCCCGTTGGTGGGTCGGTGGTCCCTGGGTGGGGGTCTCCGATCCCGGACGAGCCCCCAAATGAAAGACTCCCGCAGTGGGTAGTCAGTCAGTTCAGGGAGACCCTCCCAAGGAACAGCGAGACCACGGCTTCGGATGCAAAAACAAGAGGTTTATTGAACACACAGGTACCCGGGCGACTCAGTCTTTCGAAAGACTGGCGCGCCGAGTAGAGCTCCTGGGTCCTTTTTATAGCAAAAAGCGCGGGTACAGAAGCGAGAAGCAAGTTTAATTGGTTAGTTTAAATCAAGCCAGGGGTGAACTTCGGTCAAGTGGGAGTCCTTGAAACAGCTGAGGGGCACTCTTGAAACTTTAACTGACTTGTCTATTTCTGGGAACTATCCGCCCTTGGCTCCGGGCTGGGGCCCAGGTGCATAACTGCAGATATCTCAGACCTGCCCTCTTGGCTGTACTTTCCCTATACCCTTGTAAAAAGCACTTCCTTCAAACCAACACTGGAAGGAACGAATAGATTTGCAGTGTTTGACGTGACCCCTTTAAACATGCAGCTCTAAAATACCCATTGTTCATAAAATTCATAAAGGGCTGCATATGTACATCCCAGCTCACTTTTCCATTTGATATATATGAAAATGCAATTTACTGTATGTCAAATGAAAAATGCAGTTTTCAAATGCATTGACAACAGGTGCTAGTTAAATGATCAGACGCTATTTGTTACCTAGTCCCTTACTCTCATTTGCAGCAAGATAAATTGCATTTTAGCAGAGTAGTGCGATCTAAGGGGTCTTGACATGTTTTTATTGATTTGCATAGGTTATATGCATGTATTCCTGTTTGTAGGCAAATAGTGCCACAAGTAAATTCAAGGCACCATGCCTGTGTTTCAAGAAAATTGAAGTCATCACGGGGGAGCCAAGATGGAGTGAGCCTGGGTAAAAGAGACACATCCAGCCTGCTGGAATCTCAGAACCTCTATTAAGATTTATAGGCTGTAGGATTCTTTTGGGCTTCAACATTATTCTTAGTAAACCCTTTCTGTCTTCTGTTGTTTATAAAAACTGGCAGCTTTAGCAAAGACAGAAGCTTAAGTTGTAGGTAGCACAATTTAACATAATAGTTCTTGCCTGTCCTCCAAATAGCCTAATGCTGATTTTGCAAAAGGAAAAAAGAAAGGGGGAAGTAAAGCCACACGAAGCCACATACAATAGGCAGTGGCTCGGACACGGATGGATTTGGCTGTCACTACAGAAAAGCATTGGTGAAATTTGATTATATTTCTAATGTCAAAATTTACTAACTTTTTAGACTCCAGGGTTCCATTTCTCATCTGATTTTTCATTTTGTTATCTCGGCACCATCAAGCCCATCACAGAGAGTAATGCACCAATTAGCCCAGGGAGTCACTCACTCAGAGGGGACTTTTTCATCCACAGGGGCTTCCCTTTCTGCTTCCAACACCAAAGCTAGGCCAGGTTTTCCTTTCCATTCCAGATGCACGCGCCTGCTCCCAACACCTGCCCGTCCCCCCACCTCCCAGAGCACTGGCCTCACCTCGGGGACTCTGAACATTTACAAAGGCATGGATGACCTTGCAACATCAGCTATACAACTGCCTTATTTTAAATTTTGTGTTGTTATTACCTTTTCACCAGGACAACCGTGAGGACTCACCAGTTTAACCGTGAAGAAGGAGTTTGAATTTCTATTTCTCACTGTGCCTAGCACACACTTGGCCCACAGGAGAGGTCTGATACACACATTTTAATATGACATAATAATGAGCACTGCCTTTATACAGGGATTTGTACTTTTCAAAGCACTCTCCTACGTAGTTCTTCCTCTGTTCTCATAGCTGAGGTCTATGATAATCACTATTATCATTCTCACTTCCCCTAGGTTGAAGGAACTTGGTAGAGAAGACATAGGAGACTAGTCCAAGTGTCCCACGGTTTAGGGTGCAGCAGGCACCAGAACCCAGCACCCCTATCCAGTGCTTGTCCCCTTTCCATACACCACAGTCATCACGTGGTCTATCTATCCTTCACACTGGAACTGAAACTCAGCTTCCTGTGTGACATTTTCTATAACAGAGAAAACAAACTATTTGTCCACGCACTGATATATATGTCCTTATTTCAGGAAACCATATGCATTGAGTTGAATACGTGAAGATAGGTTCAGAGTTTATTTAGTAGCTAGGTCTAAAATGACCAATAATCACGCCTTGATCAGGGATCAAGAATCCCTGACCTCATTCATTCATCTGTTCAAACACATAAAAGCCTGCTTTTTCCAGGCATTATTCCAGCATCAAGAAAGCAAACATGAACAGGACAGGCTCTCTGCCCTCAAAGAGCTTACAGCCTGGTGCTGTGGCTTCCCACCCCTTTGGACCATGATCCACTTTATATTTGACATGGTGACCCAGCATGTACACGTACATGTACATACACACCTCTGAAACAAAAACTTCATAAAGCGACATATAACCTTACCATGTGTAATGTACTTTGAAAATCTATTTTCATTCATTTATTTATAAAATGCTATTTGCAATCCTCTAAACTGATTTCATCAAAAACTAATGGATTATGACCCACTGTTTGAAAATTACTCATCTAGTGAGACTGTGGAACAATTTAGATGGGGGGGGGTCAGCAAACACTTTCCATAAAGACCCACATAGTAAACATTTGAGGCTTTGTGGGCCAAGCAGTAAAATCAAGGATATTATGTAGAGACTAAAAAGAGAAAAAAAATTTTTTTCCACATAAATTTTTACTGACAAAATTTTAAATATTATAATAATAATTAAGTACAATTTTTGTAACCTAGGTTTAATAATGAGAAGAATAGAATTTATTTATGGACACTGAAATTTGAATTTTATACAAGTTCCATCTGTCACAAATTTTTACTCTTTTTAAAATTTTTTTCAACTATTTAAAAATGTAAAAGCCATTTTTGGCTCATGTGCATATGAAAAGGGGCAGCAGACCATAGTTTGTCAATCCCTGACTTAGCACAAGACCAATTTTCATTGATAACTTCAAATTTCAATGGTTTTCATTACAATGCTGGGTACAGAGAAAGACCCAGAAAAATATGGTTATCTAAGCAACAGAGGAACTTTAAATTTAACCTTCTCAACAAGCTATGAGTCTGGACCCATCACCTTCATCTAGCAATGATGAAACAGACGCAGAGGGGTAATCTGCCTCCAAACCTCCATGCCCAAGGCTAATTAATTGCACTGCACCCACCTAGGCAGTGAAAGGGCCTGGCTTAGATGAAGACGGGGCAGAGACTGAGGTCACTTCTGGAACAAGCAAACCCTCACAACTCCAGAGGCAGCAGCAGAGATAACCATGCATTGCAATTAACAAACATTCTCTTACATCATGCAGGTCACCAAAAAGTGATAACCTACAGGGTGTTTAGATCTCAAAGTTGGTGAACTGTAGCCACTTGGGCTAGAACGTAAGTTATCACCAAACCTCATTCACAGGTAAGTCTTCGTGGTATAAGGAATATTAAGCGGGAAGGCGGATCACACTGTGCAAAGTCTGCACATACACACCCACCTCCCTGTGCATTTGGCCAAGTGCCCAAACAGCCAGAGGCAAGAGCAGGGCTCTCAAAGTCTGGGTAGCATGTGGCAACCCCCATCCAGGACCCAGGCTCCCAGGATTGGCTTGAGTCAAGTGGTGAGTGTGTTCTTCCTGGGGGCAATCGTTCACACAGACATAACAGCATTCCAAACTTCGGGTTATATTTATGCTCAATAATAAACTGTAGGAAAGCCAGAGCTACTCAAAGCTTCCAAGAACACATGTGCTGCACTTGAAAGTGAGGATGCCCACGGAAGGAGGTGATTAAAACACATCTACCATGTAAATGTGTTATTTTGTCGTGTTTGTAAGGCACTCAGGAACCAAGAGCGCTATGTCTAGAAAGAATGTGGACTCAACGTTTGCTAAAATCATGCTTCTCTTTATTCAAACTGAACGCCCAGCCCTCTGGTTTACGAGCTCTGCTGAACACGGATCCCAGAGCTAGAGCGTATACGAGCACTGTCACAAAGCCCTGGCAACATTAGCATGTATGACACAGGTGGGTCCCTGTGATAGCAGAGATGCTGGTCTTTAAACAACAGCACACACAAATAAACACACCCACACTCAACACACCAAATGAAAGCAGACGTGGACAGCTACCAACAGTCAAAAACTCAATGTAACAAGTTAAAAAACATGGGGTTACCAGTACATAATTTCTGTTCTAAAATGACTTACTACAGATGTCCTCACTTCTGCCTTTAGATAGTCAGGGTCTTAATAATGCATTCTCTGTATGAAGAAAGGAGCAAATGTAAAATAGTAAGTTATTTTATCTTTCATAGTTCATTAACAGCAAGATAAAGCAGTATCTTACCCCTGGCTCCGTGTTTTAGTTTCACTGCTTTTCTGTTGTTTTTCCCCTCTAGTCTGGTCTGAAAATGAATAAATAGATACATACACACACATGCACATGTATATGTACGTGCCCACACACACGTATACACACGTGTGCGCACACACACACAATGAAAACAGACACAGTTTCATAGACCCAACATCTCTGGCATTAAAAGTGAAGCTTGAGAAAGACAGATCACAGGATTTAAGTAGATGGTGAACTCCTAAGGGAAAACTCTACAAAGAAAACTCATTGCTCAAGTAATCATAACTCAACATTCATAATAATAATAAAGTGCTTTTTAGAGTTCACAAAATGCTTTTACTTGGACCAATCCTGGAAAGAAAACATTACCATCTTCACTTAACAGACTGGGAAAATAAGGTTACACAAGAGAGGGCTCCCATCCCCTGGTGGCAGACAGGGCTGAGGGCTCGCGATCAGAAGCCTGGACTATGCGTAGAGTGGAGGAAGGCCCATCAGTGAGGGCAGGCACAGACTTATTCTCGCCAAGGCCTGGGAAGTAAAAGAGAAGAGGAAGGGGAAAAGGTAGAATTGGATGATACAGGTAGATTTGATGAGGTTTTGCCAATAAGAAAAAAAAGTTTCCAGCCAACCGGTGTCAGAAAACAAACTGTAATGTATCATTATAAAGGTCAGATACATACTAAAGAATTAGAATTGGAAAGTAGCAAAGTCAGAAGCCATAAAGCTTTTCATTCTCCTGCAAATTCAGACAATCTGAGAAGTAGGAGACAGGGTGATGCGGCAGTCATGCTACTGCAGGCTGAGCAAAAAGGAAAAATAAGAGGTATTCCATTCTAGCTGTATCCCAAGGCCGATTCCACGTTATGGGCGCACAGAGGACTGACCTGTCTACATACCCTGCCCATCCTCACATGTCCTCACTTCTACAAAAAAAGAAGTGTATTCAGCAGAATCACAACACATGCACTTTGTTTGTGCTTATTAAATAAAAAGAAAGGATCACCTTCAACTATATTAATGATGGACTGTTGGATGAAGGATGCCTGTGAAAATTCACAACATCTGTTTGCTCCACTCTCTTCTCAGCATGCTGCACCTATTTCTCATGCTTAATGATGCTCAGCCACTCTGCAAGTTTTACGAACAAATGTGTGTTTAGCTACATTCATCATTCTGAATGAGCGTTCTTGATGAAGCCTCCACTGGCCTGTTTTGCTCTTTCTGCTACACTTTAACAAATGACAACTGCTCTACGTATTTTTCATTTGTTAAAAATAAAAAGCTAAGTGAAGGATAGGCCTGGAGGATTTTTTTTTCCCCTTCTCTCTGACTCTCCAAAGAACCTTCTGCACACCAGCCATTGTATTTCTCCACCTACAGCCATGCCACTGGAGAGGGCACGCTATAAAATCTTGCCCAGTCTTTGGTGTTGGACTGCCCTGGCCAAGTCTAGTGGTGCTCTCCCACCTTCTACAATCCTATACTAGCAATGGATTTTCTCTCCTTTCTCTAATCGCCTACCACTCTTGGAATTTCTGTCACACAGCATGGTATTTAAATATACTCCTTCACTCTTGACTGGGCAGGTTTTTAAAGCAATAAGTTGGCAAGAAATCAGGAAATTCTCTTTGTATTACCAAGAATGCTCAAAACATATTAGATCACAGAGAAACAAACAAATACTTGTTGAGTTGAGTAGTAGTATCTCTTTCCAGGTCTCCGGAAGAAAGTCAAGATGCTCGCTTAATTTTGACAAACAAGGCAACATTTAGAGTACCACAAACTCAAAACTTCAGCTGAAACAAGAGGTTCAACTTTCTCATCTTGGAATAAACTTTAACTCATAGTCTGAATGACCCACATAAATCAAGCCAGCTGGAATCCAAGAGTTCAAAATGGCGCAAAGATATTATAATATTTTAGAAAATAATCTTTCAGAATTTATTTTCAAGTGATTGTTTTTATTCTGAACATTGAATTAGGAGCATGAAAAGCAAAAAATAAGGTATTTTCTCTGTGTTAAATATTCAAAATCATTAAAAATCAGTTTAAATTCTATTTCACAAAACAGTACACTTTTCTCTGTATTTGCAATACCGAGTATTGCATTAGTATTTGTACTGCAATTGACTCAGCATGCACTGCAAAGCACTTTACAAATGAAATAATCATATTATATAGTCAATAAAGCCACACTGTCGTATCACCAGTTTTAACCGCAGTGGTTTCTGGTTTTTTCCCTCCTGATAATGTTATGGGCATTTGAAAACAAGAATGTTGTAGTCATCAAATTTAGTTGCTTCTCCTGTCCCTAACCTTCTTTAAAATGCCCCTTTAGTCATTGTGATATATATATATAAATAATATATTTCATTTGCTGAATTGTAAATATGTTTCAATCTAGATGAAAAACAAGCTTCTGGGATCAGGTGCAAAAAGCCTTTAGGATATATGCACTTAACAACAACGAACCTTAGCAGATACAGTTAAGAAATAGTCAAAAGAGCAAAAATCAAGAAATTTTAACCATACATCCATCAACATGACACAAGTACTTACTAATATCCTACTCCATTTTTTAAAAAATTTTATTGGCTATGCATATTCATGTGGTACAAAGCTGACCATCACCACTTGTGCACAAGATGTGATGGCCAGATCAGTACTATCAGCATACCACATTTTGGGGGTGTGGGGGGGTTGTTTTTCTGTTTGGTTTGGTTTTGCAGCTGGCCAGTACGGGGACCCAAATCCATGACCCTGTGGTTATATGCCTATTCCACAGCTTCACTGAGGGCCACAATCCACCAAGAAGTCCTGAATTCTTAAATCTTCAAATCCATATGTGCCCCAAGCTTGACTGGTGACAGAATAAAAAATGCTCATTACAAATATATGAAAATTAACCTTCAATTGGCACATTTTGTCAATTCTATTTTTATGAACAGCTAAAACTAAACATATGACAATTGTCTTGTAGACAAATATGAAAATGTTTGACATTTTATAAATACCTTCAAACCTGAAAAAGTATTTGATGCAAATATCCTCAGTGACCCACTCAAATTTACCCTCTTGGGCCGAGCCCGTGGCGCACTCGGTAGAGTGCTGCGCTGGGAGCGCGGCGACGCTCCCGCCGCGGGTTCGGATCCTATATAGGAATGACCGGTGCACTCACTGGCTGAGTGCCGGTCACGAAAACGACAAAAATAAATAAATAAATAAAATAAAATAAAATAATTATGACAAATAAATTAAAAAAAAAAAAAAAAAAACAAATTTACCCTCTCCATAAAGATCTCCCTAACTGCTCCAGCCCACAAAGAACATCATCATCTTTGAAATACAGGAGGAGTGACCATCTGTACCATACAATTTAACCCCAACTAACATTATTGCTCATGAATATTTTTCTATATTATGTCTGCCATTAGAATATTGTCTTACAAAGGCTTGGGGTTTCATTTTATACATCTCTTATATCTTCCATGTTAACCATACTCAGTACTATCAGGTGCACAAAGTCATCTTTCGATATATCGATATAGGTATATAGATATAGATTTCTACACATGCTGATTATATTTTATGTACCCAAGGTGCCTATGTTTCAGCAAGAGGTTAGATCTTCATTCGATTCATTCTTTCTACACATATTAATTAAGCCCTCTTCTCCTGCTCTAGGTACTATGAGAGATGCAAAGACGAATAAATACCCCAATGACATTAAAATGTAACTATGAGAAAACATGTATTTAAATACCTACGATGCCATTAAAAACTTAAAGACTGGAAATACAATAGGAGTTTAAGAAAAAGAAAAGATCATTTGGATATAGAGGAAATAAGAGGCTCCATTTAAAATCACGGCATTTGAGCCAATTCTTGAAGGATAGGGAAGACTGTTAGCCAATAAAGATATGGACAGGAATTTCCAGACAGAGAAAATAATACAAGTAACATTACGAATGCTCAAAGGTACGATGCTCATTTGTGTAGAAAACAGAAGATTTCTCTTTTTAAAAACATAAGATTTAACCTGGCCTTGCAGACCAGTTTAGAAAATCCTATGGCCTACCAGAGGGACCTCTTTTCAAATTCTCATCATCATACTCACTGTCCTTTAGCAATAAGAGAAATATTGTATATGAGTCCTCAGTGGCACAGAGTCCCAAAGGACAAGCTGAAAAACTAAATTTCCTCTTCTGGATCGTCCTAGACTCAGTGCTTAAATTCCTTGACCTGATTTCTTTGAGGCCTCAGCTTGAGTTAATTTCCCTGTTTTGCTTGTGGAGGACTTAGTACCAGACGTCACCTCCAACTCTCTTGAGCTCTATAACATGTGTTGGCTGTAGCAGCCTTCTCTGCAGCTGCAGGAATCCAGCAAAAGCCAATGCACAATTTTCTCCAAAGGTCTTTCTTTCTCCTATTGGAGACATGGACTTTTGGGATACTTTCCCATCCTTCCTCAGCCATAAGATCCACCCCAGAGGGCATAAGAAACTCTTTAAAGAATCCTTTTGCAACCTCAGTTTTTACTATTTAAGTCACCCTGGCACCCTGCAGATTAGACCATTTTTCCCCTTATTCAATCCAAGAGAAACTGTGCATTCTAAGAGAAACTGTGCTTGATAATGCTTTTGCTCTAAATTGATAGGTGTCCACTGTAAGAGGTCCACAGTCTGGCAAAAACAACAACAGGAAACTAAATAGTCACCTCAACTGAAACTTAGCACCCAACTGCAGCACCACTTCAGCTAATTCACTCCAAACTGTCCAACAACTGGAACTCATCATTTCTTATTTCTAAGAAGCACTAATTGCAATGAAAGCTCAGAACCAAAGGACCACAGCAGTGGACAGTCCTAAAGGATCTTGCAATCACTCAGTTTAATCCCCTCATTTTATGGCTGATGAAATTGAGGTCCAAAGAAGCAAAATGGCTTGTTTTAAGGCAAACAACATTTTAGTGGCCCAAGTGGGACTGAAATCTAGGTTTCTGACTCCTAAATTTGTTTCTTCCACTACTTCATGTTGTTTATCAATCTTCTAAAAGTCAGGAGAACTGGAGGAACAGAAGTGTGGTAGGCTGAATAATGCCACCCCAAAGGTGTCCATGTCCTAATTTCCAGAACCTGTGAGCATTACTTCATAATGAAAAAGGGAATTTGTAGATGTTATTAAGTTAAGGGGTTAGGGAGATTATTCCGGATTATATGGTGGGCCCAATGTAATCACAATGAATGCAAGAGGAGTCAGAGAAGAAGGTGATGTGATAATGAAAACAGAGATCAGAATAATGTGCTTTGAAGATGGAGGAAAGGGCCACAAGACAAGGAATACAGGTGGTTGCTAGAAATTGGAAAAGGCAGGAAACAGATTTTTCTCTCAGAGCTTCCCAAAAGAAGCAGCATTCCCAATGCCTTTATTTTAGCCCTTGTAAGATTCATTTTGGACTTCTGACCTCCAGAACAATAAGAGAATAAATCTGTGTTGTTTTAAGCTGCTAAGTTCGGTAATTTGTCGCAGCGGCAATAAGAAACTAACACAGATTTTGGTACCTAAAAGTAGGGTGCTGCTGTAACAAACACCTAAAAATGTGAAAGTGGTTTTGGAATTTGATAATGGGTAGAGGTTGAAGAAATTTAAAGGAGCATGATAAAAGAAGCTTGAATAGGCTGTTAGTAGAAATATTTACATTAATGACTCTGCTAGTGAGAATTCAGAAAAAGGTGAGAAGTGTAGTAGAGGAAACCAATATTGTCTTAGAGAATACCTAAATAATCATAAACAGACTATTGGTACAAGTATAGATGTTAAAGGTTTTGCTGGTGAGAGTTCAGAAGGAAATGAGGAACATGTTATTAGACACTGGAAGAAAGGGAATCCATGTTATATAATGTCAGAAATATTAGTTGAATTGTGTCCTACAGTTATATGAAAAGTATATCTTGTAAGCAATGAAGTTGGATATTTAGCTGAGGAAATTTCCAAGCTAAGTGTTGAAGGTACAGCCTGGTTTCCTCTTGTTGCTTATAGTAAAATGCAAGAAGAAAAGATAAATTTAGGGAAGAAGTTTTAATCAAAAAGGAACCAGAACTTGATTATTTAGGAAATTCTCAGCCTATTCAGATTGAAAAGGATGCTAAAATTAAGATGACCACTGCCAGGAAAAGATGCTCTGGAGAAGAAGCCAAGTGTGTAAATGTACAACCTTTGGAAAGTGCCTTGGAAGGAACAAAAGATCAGAGTATTCATTCACACAGACAGCTCTTTAAATAGGCTAGGCTGGACACGTGACTCATGAATCCCCTCAACCATCTCAGCAGAACCCATAGAGATAAGATTATCTGGAAGGATCTGTAGAGGACCCTGTTGTCTCATGGCATGACCATGACCTTAATGGGAGACCACAAGTTTTCTGACAATGTTATATCAGCAGAAATATTGCCAGCTGGGGCTGAAAGGGAAAAGGGGGGGGGAAAGGGAGGATAAAATGAGAGATGGCTGTAAGATAGCTAAAATTCTACAGACCAGAAACAGGTTGATAAAACTACTCAGCCATAAACAAGTGCTACTCTTCATGGAAAAGGAAGAATGACACAGAGGGTAGAGCCTCAGGCCCAGAGGGTAGAGCTGCAAACCCATAGGGAAGACCTTCAAGCCACAGAGGATTATTCTCAGGTCTTGAAACTTAATGGAGCATTCTCTGTCAGATTCAGAATTGCTTGGGACTCGCTGACTTTTTTTCCTTTCACTTTCTCCCTTTTTGAAAGGAATTTATAACTGGTCACCTATACTTGTCTCACCATTCTATTTTGGTAGCAGATAACTTATTTCTAGTTTCACAGGTCCACAGATGGAGAGTAAATTTCATCTGAGAATGAATTGTACTCAGAGCCTCACCCATACCTAATTTAGATTATTCAGATCATGAGACTTGGTATTCTTAAGCTGATGAGACTTAGATGAGGTTTTGGACTTGAATCTGTAAAGGTTGAGACATCTGAGGACTTTGGGATGGGGTGAATGTAGTTTTAATATAGGGTTGATGTGACTCTTTATATTTACACTGTTTTAGACCACAAAGTCTGCTGCAGATTGTTACAGCAGCAATAGAAAACTAATCCAAGGAGGGAGAGAAGAGGCAATCAAAGGAAGAAGAGGCCTCCACCATAAATAATCTCATGGCCCTTGAAAGTAGCAATGAACAAGCTCTATCTTCTTACTATACCACCCTACTGGGCAGAGACCCTGGAACATGAGATGCTCTTCAGGATGCCTTTCAGGCTCTAACACCTAGGTGCAATATGTCTATAAAATCCTTTTTTTTTTTTTTCTTGGACCAGTCAGGTGCTCCATGACATGCCAGAAATAGGATAACTATATTTTATGATTAAAATTAATAAGCATTAGACAACATATTTTGTGCTATTTTCAGGTATAAGAAGCTGGCTGGGAGATTCCAAAACTAGATATCAAAATTTTAGGATTTTCTAGACATTTCAATAGTTCAGAGAACAAAGGAACAAGATATTTTTAAATGATATAGCCACAGAAAAACCTATGTGGTCAACTAATTTAGCCAGAAAATAGGAGAAAGTTCAGTGATGTACATGGGATCTCACAATCAAAGTTCACAGAAACACAAGCACATGGAGACAGGGCCAAATCCCTGACATACACAAAGATCAGCAAGAGACATAGAGTCAAGTCCAGCAGACTAAAGCAAAACAATGATCATCTCTACCTCGTGAGCACCTGCAAAGTTCCTGGAGCTTCACTAAGCACATTTTGCTCACAACAGCTCCTTAAGGGAGGATAGATGAGCAAATGGACATTTAAAGGGATTAGCTACGTTTCCCAGAGTAAAGCTCATAAACAAGTAAGCAGCTAAGCTGGGACCCCCAAAAAGTTTTCCACATTGCCAAATGACTGATAAATGATAAGAGAACATCTGTGATAAAAGGAGGTGAAAGGAGAGACACCCTTTGACTGGATACTAGTGAGGAGCAGACACTTCTGAAGGCAATAGCAGAGAAGAACTCTGTTCATGATAAGTAAATGAAATAAAGTTGGGATACAAGCAGTCAACTGACATCTCTCAGCAGCAAAAAGTCTGACTTATTAAAAAAATGTATGGATTCAACATTCATTCAACAAGTATTTATTTTGCAGGCCAAGTGATAAGCAAGGTACCAACCAGAATTTGATGCTCATAAGATATTCCTTACCCTAAAGGATGTATAAGACAGGGGAAGAATAGATTGATTTAATTAATTTATCTGAAACTTTCTTCTGGAAAACCTAAGATAGTTAATGAATGCCTCAAAAGTGTTACTAACATCTTCTAAGAAACATGAATAAACGAATCTATTTTCTTCTTTAGAAGGATAAAATTGACTTGAAAGTTGACCCACAACACCAGAATGAGATAAAAATAAAATGGAAAAGTGACTCATTTGCTTTTTAATATCCTAGAATTCTTCCTTTTTTGTTTTCAAAGGGTGTATTTTAGAACTGCATATCTCAGAACTGATTCCACCGGACAGAAGCGGCAGGGCCACAGATATCCCATCAAAACAAAAATGATTGTTCTCATGAGAGCTGCTCATCAGTGGTCTGGGCTGCTTCTTGAAGTAGCTCCTCACTACTTAAGGGCCTGAGCAAGAGACTGATCAATTGTCAGGGGCGGCATCAGATAGAATCCTGCTTTGGGATGGGAGGCTAGAGAGAATAACCTCCCAAGCCCCAACCTCAGATTTTCAGGATTCTCCTGGGCCAGCACCTCATGGAAAGGGCTCAGTAGAACATCTAAGAGCCATTTGGCTCAAATGACATTCAAAGAACATTCATTTTGCCAGGGCTAACTTTCGAATTTCATGCTAGAAGTCATCTCATCACAGAACTCCAGGCAACACAAGTTCTCTAAATATAACTGAACTAGTCCTTCACATTGACTGGCTGCGGTACCTAAAAATCCTTCAGGCTGAACGGCAGAACCAGCTGACCCCAAAAGGCTTCGTCCAGCCCCATGTTGCCACAACTCCACATCTCACTTATCTGTCCGGCTGAGTGAATTACTGCAAGAAATACCTCCCTCAAAGACCTATAATAAAAAGAGATTCAAGAGGACAACACCAAAGTGGAGCTGCATTCATGAGAACTCTGAGGTGAAAATTCCCAGTCAGCCTTAATGCTGGAGAATTTACTTTAGGATGTAAAAATAACACATACTGCTATATTTCTTCACTTTATTTGCTCTCTTCTGCAGAGATTACTGCTGTGTGCGCAGCATCATAAGAGGGGAGAAGGTCAGGTTGACAAAACTTCTTGGTGGGGAATAATCTTTAGTCCTCCAAATATATATGCCTTGCAACTTCCAGGCCACAAAAGCAAACTCTGGTTTTGAAAATGCCAAGTCCCATCTCCAAGGAAACTCAATAACTTTCAAATGGACCCAAGATCACATTTGTATGGTTATAATAAACCATCAAAAACATTAAGGAATAATTCAGATTGAAAGAGCTTTCAAGGTCGTTATTTTTTTTTTCCTTCCCACTTTTGGCAAAGACAATACAAACCTCAGTGAAGAAAATGCCTGCTAAAGAAAATAGGAAAATTATAAAATTAGACCTGGTTGAACTTGTTTTTCACGTACCAACAACTTCTTAAGAACTTGTTTTCAGGCTTGATGTAGTTTGGGATGGTTCAAAATAATCTCTCTCTCTCTCTCTCTCTCTCTCTCTCTCAACAGTGTCTAAACCAAACACAAAAGCAGTTTGAACGTTTGGACAGGTTTCAAAGGAGACAGTACAGGGCACACCAGGAGTGCTATTCAACACATCAGTCCCAAGACCATACTTAAATAAAAGCCAGAAATGAAAACAGGCTTGAGGAGTGTCTGAGCAAAGTTTCTGTGTTCCCCAAGAAGAACTGCCCATCAACAATGCCAGTTCTTACAATGTAGGTCTAAGAAAGCCCAAACCCTCCAAAGAATTCCAGCCCATTCTGGAATTAAGGCCCCACTGGAGAATGTTACAACAGCTGGAACACCAAAGATCACCATCTTTCAGACCTCATATGAAGCCACAGCATGATAAACAAATTCAATAAAATTACGAATTGGCAAACTGTTTGCAACAAATGTTATTTCGTGGATAACAAGATGGATAACGTACATTTTGCAACATATGCAAGGAATTATTGAAAACAGATGTAAATATTCTCAAACTCAAGTCTTTCTTTGGCACAAATCTGAATACGTTGATTTTACACTTTGCTTCACAGCAGTGCCCCAAAGTGCCTCAAATACTAGCCCTTGTACTCGGCAGAAAACATTTTAGGAGGAAGTTTCAGCTGTTGCTGTCCTCCCCTATTTCAAAAGACTTGTGATGCGGAGGGTGTTTATTCCAAAAGCCCTTCCATAAGACACCAAATCCTGGATGAAAAAGCAAATGCAAGGATAAACTGCAAATGGAGGATGATAATTATGTTTAAACAACTCTAGGTCTCAAAGTCCTCTGCTAACACAATTGCACTGTAAAGAAGCTCATGACACCCCCCTCTTCAACAACCAAAACCCCATTCCCTTAGCTAACAGCAACATCCATATTAGGTCTTTTGTTTGTTCCTCTGGTACCTCCACAGACTTTCACTGACATCACATTCTACCTGCCACACAACCAAAATTTTTCTAATTGTAAGAAAAACAGTCTCCTGAGTACGCACAAAAACACACAATGTGCAATCATCACATTTTGGAAATGGGGGCCCAGAGAGGTATTTTCCATGAAAAGTAATTTACATTTTTCAGCTACAAATGCATCTTTTCTTCTAAGAAGAATCATCTGTACAACAGATTTGTATCTGAAAATAGAAGGCCAGATTTATGCAAAAATGATCTCAGGGGATCATCACAGAAACAAAAAAAAGTAAGTTTCTGCCAAAATTATACAGAGTACTCGCAAGAGATGTTTTTCAAATAAGGC
The DNA here is from genome assembly GCF_027409185.1 of Cynocephalus volans. Classification (NCBI taxonomy): domain Eukaryota; kingdom Metazoa; phylum Chordata; class Mammalia; order Dermoptera; family Cynocephalidae; genus Cynocephalus; species Cynocephalus volans. Next base: position 93,973,342 of record NC_084466.1, read on the forward strand.
CACTAAACATATATTTATACAATACACAAATGAAATAGAATTAATACAAACCAAGAGTACTACAGTGACCCAAAGAGTTTGGGGATGTCAGACAAAACATCAGAATAAAATTCTTGAGAGTTAAAAAATTACAGAAATGTCAAAACCTATATATTTCACATTAAAAAGAACATCTTTTGCTTTTGCAACAATTGGCCTCTCTGGTTTATTTCAACATGCCACAAATGCATTCAGCAGTAAAGTTATTTCTCAAAAATTCTCAAACTGCATTAATGGCCAAATACAAAATTGTTAGTATCATGTCAGTAGATGTGAGTGAGTTGAATTATAAAACTTTAAAGACAATAGTTTAAAAGAAAGAGCTCCCACAGGCCCCAAATCATAAAACCATTTAGGAGTGTCAGACCCAGTAAAGGGTCTTAACATGGACACTGCCCTAGCCCATTTGCAGATCAAATGACAAATGGATCAGGGGTCATTTTTAATTACTCTATCTAAAACAAATCATTAATTCCAAGTCATTTTGTGTGTATGCAAGCACAAAGGTAGAATGGAAAGAGCTCTGGGCCAGGAGTTGAGATATTTGGGTTCTTAGCACCAGCCCTACACTTCACCAGTATTTGACATTAAGCAATTCATTAACCTTTTTGAGGCCTTGGTTTATTCATCTGTGAAAGAAGAAAGTTATACAGAAAAGTCTCCTAAGATTACTTCCAGCTTTAACATCCAATATGTAGCAGATAAATCATGATAGGACTAAGCAAGAGTCACCCCTTAATAATTTTTGAGGAGGTCAAATTCCACCTATGAGAATGAGCCAAGGAGCACTTCTGAGGCCTCCAAAAACCACACAGCACTTTTTCTTCCACGGGAAGATAGGAAATAAGCTCCATTTTATAGACTAGAAAGGGACCAGGAGACAGAGAAAGTCCCACCTCTATTTGTCTTGACTTTGACGTTCCACATGCAGCCACTGTTTATGTTGGCTGTCACCCTTTGATTTTCACTATAGTTTGCAGCATGGGGGTCACTGGGTAACCTCTGCCTTCAAGAGTCTTATGAGCTCTCAACCCCCAGACCAACAGTGCCTATGTATCTGGCGGGCTTTCTCTGACAGTTTCCAGCACTTGGCAAGAGAAGATCGAAAAGATGCAGAATAATGTCAACTCAAATAGTAATCTGTTAGGTGAATGGTTCTGTTGCTTACTACACAAGAGTAGGTTATGGTTTCATATATCATGTTCAATGCGCAATAGATATTTTTTTCAACCATTCATATTAAACTGGTGTAAATGTTTTTATTCCTTGCCACATTTCTGGGTGGTAAGCTCAGGCTCTCCCAGGAATTTGTTTGCTTTAAAATACCATGTATCTCCAGGCAACCTTACCTCATAAAAAATGGGCACGTCTTCTAAATGAATTTCCCCTTTTTTGCAGTTAATAACTAACCAACGCAGCAGAAATATACCGTGTGTGAAGCGCTGTTTACTATAGGTGGTAAATCACATGCCTAACATCCTGTAATTCATTCCGAACACTGTAACTCCATTCACTGTAACATGCTTTGCCTTGCGCAGGCAGACGTTAATACCACCCAAAATTTGTGGGGAATGTGATTCCAATTCAGGGTCTTGTCCTAGCAAATGCATTTATTTTGTGGGACGAAAGTGGGAAGGGGTTTTTAAGGAAACGTCACACCAGAGCCACAGGGTAGCCTCATGAGTGGGCTATAGTATAGGCAAGGTCAGCTCTAGCCTCTCATACCTTCCACCCTTGAGCTCCACTTCTGCTTTCCAGTCTTTTTCAATCACCAAAGCTTACACTTAGCCAGCTGAAAACTCATCTCCCAACGTGTCAGGTGATAACAAAGGTTTTAAGTTTACACACCTCCTTGAAACAGCTTCTTGGTAATGGGAGCTCTAGGGTCTAATATACCTTTGTGACCCAAAATTATTAAAATACACTGTGTCTGTTGGGGCAGGTGAGCCTCTTAAATCACTCCATATGGTTGTCTCTATGTACAAGCCATAACTCTTTGTCTCTAAGGAAAAACCTTTAGAAATGCACAAATCAGCGGCAAAGCTTCCACACTCCTCCACTGGATGATAAAGGGTTCCAAACCTGCCCTCTATCCAGAGCCAATTTGCTCACTCTACAATCCCTCTTTCCAAGCTTAGTAGCAGGGGAGCAGAGTCTTACAGACGGTTTAGAGGGAATAGGTTGGGGGGAAAGGGGAGCATATGCTTGAAGCACCTCTAAAACATCAGGGGAATCCTTGGTTCCCTCTCCCTTGCCTAAGGGAATGACTCAGAGGGCAAGAAGCAGGTCTTCATGGACTTATTCTTCCAGAATCCTTTAGACCAGAGTTTAGCAAGCTTTTTCTGTAAAGGTCCAGATAAATATTTTCAGCTTTGTGAGCCACAGTCTCTGTTGCAACTAGTCAGCTCTGTCATTGTAGCATGAAAACAGCCACAGCATAGACAACACTTAATCAAGTGGGCATGGCTGTGTTCCTATAAAACTTTGTTTACAAAAACAGATAGTGGGCTATGCTTTGCTGAACCCTGATCTAGACCAGCAATGTCCAATAGAAATGTGAGCCATCAAGATCATTTAAATTTTTCTAGTAGCCAAATTAAAAAGGTAAAAAGAAATGGTTAGAAATAGTTTTAATAATTTAAGATATACAAAGTATTAATATTTTTTATGTAATTAAAATAAAAGATGATTGATGAGATATTTACATTCTTTTTCTACTGTCTTTAGTGTGCATTTTACACTTGTTGCACATCTCAATTTGTCACATTTCAGCATTCGATAGCCATACGTGGCTTGTAGTTATCATAGTTGACAGTGCAGGTCTAGACCTGCCACTTCCTTGCCTATTTTAGGAGCCAAGTGGAGAAACAGTAGGGGTCCTCCTGACCACCAGAGGGCCACCTGCATCATCTCCTCCAGAGAACTACCAAAGTCAATGACATATCTAGGACATCAGCAGAGCCACAGCCTTCAACACAATGACACACCAATCACCAAATTTCACTGGAGAATGAAATTTAGAGGGAACATTACTGACAATTGGCATTATCTCTCTAAGAGGTCCTTTTTGATAGTCAAAAAAGGTAAGGCAAACTTACAGGTATTTGAGGAGAGCAACTGAACACTAAAAGCATTTTCTGAGAAAAGAAAGATCTTTTCACTGATTAAATTTTCCTTCCTCTACCCTCCTTCTACTCCTAAAAAATCTCATGTTACAGACTCCAAATGTTTTCCTATTGGCTCCAGAAGTAACCCCTTCCCACTAACACCAATAGCAAAAACTCTTCCTCTTAAAGAACCTTTTCAATTTTGACAAACACTCAGGAAAAGTCACTGGTGTCAACATTATCAGTGCGAGGGACCCCAGATAACACCACTTACCCATCTTTGCTCCTGTTGTTTAAACATAATCCTCCTCCCACAGACAAAGTTTTGTTTAGTAGAATGGGAGAGAGTTAAGAGAGATTTCACTACAATTTGTGTTGTAATAAAAAGCCATCGAGACATTTGCTTTCTTTCCCTCTGTTTTCAACTTACACAAGATTCTTTTTAAAAGCATTTTCTAAAATGTGCCTAAAGTAATCTTTTCCACAGGGAAACACAAACCAAACAAAACAGCCCTTTGTTTCAACTAACATTCAGCAAATAGAAAACAGAAATACCTGGCACAGGGTCTTGGGCTTAAGGAAATAAGGGAAGTCAAACTAACTTTCTCGCATAGCCCCACTTCACTCATGAGGGGACTTGAACACCCGCTAATGGGTTTCAGCACACCGTGCAACACCAGCTGTCATGACCTCACGGGTGCCAGTAGCCAGCATCTATAAAAGATCCCTCCCAGAGCAGGCACAGAAGAAAACCAGTTCTCCTCTAACCCATGACAGGTCTGCACTCTGCCAGTGGTGGGGATTGGAAAGAACACTGGACCAGTAGTCAGGAAATTTCTGTCCCTGCAAGTATTGAAGAGTTGGCTCCGTTACCACTTGGCGGGGAAGTTGAAGGTTGGAGTGGGCACCTCTGGAAGAGAAGGCAGTGTTGGTCTAAAGCCCTTCTCAAAACTGAGACTTTGTGACTCTAAGATTCAATCAGATCTAATCCTTCTAGACACTACCTATCTGAGTCACCCACACACCACTCATTTTCCTCATCAGTGAATGAGAAGAACGATACTCTCTACCTGGAGGGGTTGTTGAAAGAGCAAAAACAGGATTCTGCAAAGTGCCCAGCTTATAATAGATACTGGACATATGACAGTTATTAGATGTCTGTGAAATTGGGCAATGGCACCGATGACCTGCAAGGGAGATGACCTGGCTGGGGAGGTATGACTGGCAGATGACCCCGCAACACTTACCTGCAAACCCTGGCCTTGCTGCACAGCTGCCTTCCTCTCTCTCTCATCCTCCCCTAAGTCTAAGGTGTGGGTGCATGATGAATCATGGCCAACAGGGCACACAGGGATGTTGTCTGAGGGACATTTGAAAAAGGATATCTCAAATAAAAAGGGACGCATGGAAACATCCCTCCCACTTGTTCAGCCAGACCTTGCTGCATCCCCCTGTGCTTTGTGGAACCATCACACACAGGCTGGGACTATGAGGAAACAAGCCTAGGCACATAGCCAAATGCTAATGTTGGCAGAGAAGAAAGGTGGAGAAAGTCTTGGTCCCTGATGTCAACTGCTGGAACAACCCCTTAATTGTTTAACTCAACCTTACTCTTATATGAGATAAGAAAATGTCCCCCCTACCCAAGCCACTTTTTTTGTGTGGGGGGGGGCACTGGCCGGTACAGGGATACTAACCCTTGACTTTGGTGTTATCAGCACCACGCACTCCCAAGTGAGCAAACTGGCCAGCCTACTAAGACACTTCTTCCTGGGACTTCTCTTACAGTAAAGAGTATTTTACCTAAAACAAGTTTCCTCTGGTTCAACCATATTATGACTACTGATCCAACTTCCTAATCTTATCATTCTAATACCCTCCCAAAAATGTAACTTGTCTTACCTTCCTTCAGCTTCTTGGAAACACTAAGTAAATATGTCTCTTCTCTTTTATACAAGCCACTTTACTGTCTTTGTGTCTTTACATATTTCACTATGCACCTTGGAATGTATTCTCCCTCGTCTGTTTACTTTCTCCTCTTTCTGCAGGGCTAAATTCAAGTCCTAATTACTCCAAGGTGACTTTCCTAACCCCCTCAAGCACATGATATTTCTTTTCCATTCACTGACATAGCCCTCATAGGTTGTATCAAATGGTTTATCTTAAACTCACTGAGTTGAAAACAACAAGGGTCATCTGGTCTAATCTGCTGGACGGAGAGAATTTCTTCACGTAGTATCACACGACGAAGATGATCATCCTACCTTAGACTAAATTATTTCAGCATCAGAGAGTTCACCATCTCGTAAGGGTCACTCACCGAGCTATTAAAACTTCCTTATATTAAAACAAAATGTGGGGCCGATCCCGTGGCTCACTCGGGAGAGTGCGGTGCCGGGAGTGCAGCAGCGCTCCCTCTGCGGGTTCGGGTCCTATATAGGGATGGCCGGTGCGCTCACTGGCTGAGCGCGGTGCGGGCGACACCAAGCCAAGGGTTGCAATCCCCTTACCGGTCACAAAAAAAAAAAAAAAATGTGATTCCTTGCAACTGTTAGGCATGGGTCCTACTGGACCCTCTGGGTTGAGTACTGGCCTCGCATCCCCCTCCAGAGCAGGAGTGTCTAAGAGACAGAGGCATCACCTTATTCATAGTCCATGTCCTCAGCATTTAGCACAGTGACTGTGACAACCTAGGCAGTCAACATATGTTGCTGAACAAATGGCAGATATGATTCCACCATCACTCAGTGGGGCCCGGGGCAGACCATGACGCAACATGAATCAAATGTGCTCTTCCCAATTTGTAGAATTGGGAGTAAAAGCTTCTTACCAATTTCTAAAGGTTACTTGAACTGAAGATCCATAAGCTCAGGAACTATATTACAGCCTTGTCTGTTCATGAACATACGACAGCGGACAAAGCTAACTGGGCAGAGGAAAAGAACGCAACTGCACTGAGAGAACGGAGGGGAGCTCTGCACAATCTCCAAGAGCCCAAGAGGGAGCTGTGGCTCCGGAGAGCTTTCCAGTTTCCTGTTCTAGTCCTCCATAAGGCCTTCTCATGGATGCAGCATTAGGGATCCATAAGAGGACCCTGTATTTTACATCGATATAACAAATCCTCTTGTAAAATGGTGATAATAGCAGTATCTTTTTCAGAGGGTTATAATGATGAGTAAGTGAATTGATACACAGAAATACTTTAAGCACACAGCACTGAATAAGTGTTAATTAGTCTATCAGACAAGGCGTGCTAGAATATGCTGCGATAACAAAGTAGGTCCAAATCTCAGTGGCTTAGAAGAACAAAGGGCTAATTCTCTCTCACTCTACATGTCCACTGTGGCTTGGCTGGCGGAGAGAGGCCTCTGATCACTGCAATTACTCAGAATTCCAAGCTAACAGAGCCTCTAATATCTCATAACACCATGTTCTCAATAAAAGGCTTTGGGTTTACCACAGCAGAAGAAAAGGCAGTTACTAGGTCTTAAATGCTTCTACCTAGGAGTGACACAAATCACTTCTGCTCCCACTGAATTGACCAAAGCAAGGCACACCTAACTTTAGGAGGGAAGAGAAGTATAGTTCTCCCATGTACACAGAAAAGAGAGGAGAAGTGGAAATATTGGTGAAAACATCCATCACAGCTATAATCATTACTACAGGCCAGCCCCTGTGCTAGACATCAGAGATTCAAAATTAACAGGTTTGCCCTGAGTTCTCAAAGCCTACGCTCTAGGGAGTAAGTCACACATTGAAATAACTCTGATACAACGCCTTCATAAAACACACCCATTGGTTTATGCTGGACATTTGGCTTTAATTTCTCTGTATGTGTGTGTGGATCCTGAGAGGATGATTCATTTTTGAGGCTGTCTGGTGAACATCAAAAATGCCAAGTTGTTCAGCTCAGGGATTCCATCAAACCCGTTGCTTGGTGGCAGGCACCAAAAGCCACCCAGAGAACAGTCTAAACTGACTTGTTAGTCGGTAATAGAGAAATGCTGAATAATAGATTAATTACTCTTCCTCTACTTGAAAAACCAATGGGCACAAGCTTTTTTACGACCAACACTGCTTTTGTTTTGGAAGATATTATTGTAAACAGAAAGAGCAGTGTTAAGATACACTTAGGAGCTTGAATAATGTGCAACAATTTTCTTAAAACTGCAATAGAAAAAAAAATTCAACGGAAACATGAAAATTTAAAGCCCTATTACCCACATTTCACTCTGTAACATCCCACTTCCCATCATTTCTAACACGCATCTTAAGTGTGCTAATTGGAAAGGCTCTGCCGTGTATACAGCTCTGTTTTCAAGATGACAACTGCTTTACTTTTATCACTGGGCTCAATACCAAGAGGGGAATCATTTTCGAAATTCAAAGCATTTTGATCTGGTTGTGTCAACTGGCTGCCTGCACTCGGTTGGTATTCTGTCTCAGAGAAAAAACATGAACGTTCCAGGCGCTGGGGCTGGGGCAAGCTGGATGGCTGAGTGGGTGTCTTAAGATTAAAAACAAAAGTCCAATAACACACAGATAAGGCTGCCAAATTATTTTCCCCTTTAGGAAAGCACACTAAATATGCTGCAAATGTTTATTGAAAAGAAAATCATTAGCTAATAAATCCCAGAAAGGAGGACTCAGTCAGCATAAGTACCACCCAGGAAAACAGGCAGGGAGACTTTCTCAGTTTATAGTCTTCTCCTCCACAATGACAAAAACGCTGGACAGATGACAGCTGATGTGTGGTCTGGCAAGTGACTCATGCCTATAAAGAATTCTCAAGAAAACAAGATTAATACCTGTTTTTGTGAGTCAGTCCATGTTAGAGCCATATCTACCAGACAGAAAAGCATCATCTTCAAGTTCAAGGGCCCTGAGCCCAGAAGAAGGAAGCTCTTCACTTTTTCCCCTGCACAAATGGTGCTCCTAAATGGTTCACACCTGTAGACTAAGGCTAGAGGAAGAACACCAAACATTCAAATGAAAACAGAAACTTAAATTCAAGAATTACAATGTTTTCCAATGGTGACAAATGTGTTAATTATCTGGATTGGGGGTCACATGCTTCAGTTATCACCAAGATGTTTAGCATAATGAAGATTCAGCATTTTGACCAAGCAGAGATTTCTCTAAGACAAGTAGAGGTCATATCTTAATCCTCTCTTCAAACTAACTATTGGAGTGAGCATAGCGTACTCAGTAAAAGGGAGCAACAAGCAATATAACCCTGTATTCCAACCAAGAGTTTTCAACAGGGGGTTCGAGACGGGGGAATTCTGAACATCTGAAATTGCATACAAAGTTGTATCTATGAGACATCAAATGCAATCTAAAGAAAACAAAACAACATTGTATATCTTCTGGAGAATATCAGTTTCTCAAATGGAGCCAAGAGTCTCCAATCTAGATCTGTCCAAAGAATATCCCTCTCTTGCCAGATACAAATCCCAAACTCTTTTCGAAAAAAAGAAAAAGGAGATCTAAGCTTGCTCTAACTCAGAAAGACTCCTTACGTGTGTTCTAAGGCTTTATTGGTTTGCATGGAAATCAGTTGGGGAGCTTTTCAAAATACAGACCCTCAGCTTCTTCACAAGAGACTCTGATTGAAATTCCAGGTGATTGAGATGTAGGCGGTCCAGAGACCACACTTCAAGAGACTCTGATTTTTCTCCAGGGGTCAGCACTGCAGGCAACTCTCTGAGGACCTCTTTCAGGAGAGAACTCATAGAAGCATTGCCCTCCCAGAGCTCTCCTGTGCTGTCAGCAGCTCCACCGCAATCTTCCCCACATGGTGGATGCCCTCTCTTTGGATCACCTGACCTCAGGTTTGCCTGTCCTTCAATCTCTTGCCTATTCCTGTTCTCCTAACATGACCCACACTGCCCAGCTTGTCCATAACATGAGTGACATCCTCACCTGTCACGCTGTTCTAGAGAAGCCTGACCTTGTTCCAGGAGCCAGAGTAACTCTCATCTAGGAAAGTCTAGATTCCCCCAGGTCTCTGATGGTGCCGTAACCTGTACACACATGCTCACCCCAATCATTTCTTCTCAATCAGCTCTGTTCCTACCTGGGTTCCTTGTTCACCTGGAACAGAGCCGAAGAGAGATGAAGTGATCACATAACCTAATCATTGTTGAATGAAAATGCAAAATATTGGGGAACAGGTACAGGGACAAAGTGCCCCACTTGCCCCAAGCATACAGAACACATGTCCCTGATTTTCAAAGTCTTATACTCACCTCTCAAGTCTATTAGGAAACACAGACTACACAGATAATCAGGCACCAAAAGAAAGTATGTGTGAATAATGGAAACAAACAAAACATAGATTCTAGACGCTCTGTCAATAATTGCCAGCTGGATTCCCACTGCACCATTTAACTATAAATCCATACTCACTAAGGATTCTATCACAGATCATAAATACCTGTTTATGTCATGTCACCACATCCAGAATTGCCCCCAGAAAATCATTAACTGGCAAAGAAAGTTTGCAGTTTAGAAGGTGGTGGTAATGAAACGCTCCTCTCTGCATTTCCTATTCATGGTCGAAAGAGCAGAAAGAAATCTCTAAATATATATATTTTAACACACAATCGTAAATATCTACCACCTTCCCAAAGACACACTGCACGTGCTAATTTATACCAGGCTGCTAACTTTTTGTTTCATGCTACATTGATGGGCTTGACAGTTTTTCGAAGAGTTTATAACTGCAGCAGTGTTGATCTTATTTAAAGAGAATATTAAATCAAATCCCTTGTCATCGGCATAAAATCTCCTATAGCATCAACAAAAGGCGGCAGTTTTTATTGATTCCCTGATACAAAAGACGTATAAACAGACTGATGCTGCTCTACCAAAGATTAAAAGAAAAAAAAATCACAATTAAAGCCCCCTGAAAACTATTTGTCATTGCAAAGGTCATCACTGGCTTTTATAATGGCATCCTAAAGGGAAACAATATGGTTCACTTCAATGTCAGGGCAAAGATAATAAAATACTGTATTTCCAGGATGGGCATAACAGAAGGTACCAAGAAGCCTAAAATAAATACTTGTTGTATCAAAAGGCAACCCTAATAAAGTAAAATTCACATCACTTGATTCATTGTCCACATTCATGGTGAGAGAATTTCCAGGGGAACAGCTGATGAAAAATGCCTGTGCGCGACCAGATGTGCTCAGCTGAATGAGCCAATGCAGCAAGTGGATGTGCTATGTGGGGAAGGGTTTTCACTGTTCCGGATGAGAGGAGGGACCGTTTGCTATATGGGAAGTAGGAATGAGGGTATGAGCTCCAGTTCTGCCAGAAATGGGCAGGTCACTGCCCGCTCAGGCCCTCAGCTTCCTTACCCGTGAATGGTTTGAACTAGAATCCAGTTTGTTTGATTTAATAAGCAAACAGGTTCACTCTTGCATGCTAACTCTGATTGTTGGAGTAATACCTCTCTGGATCTCTCTCTTTAGTCCTAAAATGAGAGGAGTACTGCGTTGAGAAGGATTCGGAGTCAGCAAACAGGCTCAGCACTATTTAGCAGTTTGTCCCAGGGGAGCCAGAAAGGGCATGGCAGCACCCAAGCCAGATCTTAGCCTTAAAATGCTCAAATTTTATAAAATTCACCCCAAGAACGCTATAGAAGGAGCCTAATTTATCATCAGTTGATTCACCTGTGAGAAGTTGCTATGTCCTCAACCAAAGCTCTCTAGAAAGTTCAGACTCCGCAGGGGCTGGGGACAGTGCTTATCAATAAAGGAGAGAAGTACCATGACAATAACCAGAGAGCCAATCACCTAAATTTTATCTATGTGTGCTCACACTCTGGGGCCTTGGGACCTTGGGACCTCTTCCAAAAATCTCTTGTTCAGAAGGGAATATACTGGTATTTTCATCAAATGTCACTAAGAAATTCTTAAATACCTACTTGGTACAGAGAGCTGTGCAGCCTGGCGTGAGGAAGCCATCAGGGAGGCGTACGCACAGTGGTTAGGAGTTCGGGCCCCGGACTGAGATGACCCAGCTTCAAAACCCAGCTCCTCCACTCAGTACCTGTGACCACGAGTAAAATAATTAACTCCTCTGAGTCACAATATTCTCATCTGGAAACACAATACATAACACATCCCTTATAGGACTATTGCAAGTTTTGAACAGGGTAACCTCTGTAAGGTGCTCACACAGCATCTGCTTCAGCAACATTCTATCTCCTGCTCAGGCCCCTCCAGACCCAAACAGTTAACCCCTCTCTCCTCATCCTCACAGGTTTTGAAGTCTTCTCAAACTCAATGTGCCTAGAATCCAATTTGTAATCATCTGCCACCACCAAAGCAAAAACGAATCAAAACCAGGTGTCCTCTAAGCATTCCCTGTGTAAGTGAATGTCCTACCAACCACCCATCTATTACACTGTGTTGTATAAAATTGCTGTTCCTGCAGATCGAAAATGACAGAATGTTGGTGATTTCCTGACGTTCAACTCAATGGTGCCAAGCCAGAAATCTAGATGTCATCTCCAGCATCTTTTGTCCCTTCAACCCCATTCCACCAAGCCCTGCTAACTGGATCACCTCAGTCTACCTCCACACCTTCTACTTCTCTCTCCACCCCCCCCACCCTCCCACCCCCCCCACCCTCCCACCCCCCCCACCCTCCCACCCCCCCACACACATACACTGGTCCAAATCCCCACCATCTCTCACCTGGACAGTTACAACACTCCTGCTATCTACCCATCATCTGTCCTGCACACTGTGGCCAGTGTGACTTTACAAAATCCAAGCCCAATTCATTAGCTCCCTGCTTAAGACACTTCAGTAGTTGCATGAGCCTTGTAGAATAAAGACCAGAAACCCTCAGAGTTCTACTTGGCCTTGCGCATAACCCTCTCTACCACCCTGGCCTCATCGTGCCCCCATCTGATCTCTGTGCTCCAGCCACACCGGCCTTCATCCAGTTTCTGAACATGCCAACCTCCTTCCTACAAGAGACTCTGCTCATACTGTTTCCTCTGCCTCGAACTGTCTTCCCATCTCCTTCTGTCCTCGCATCTCATCTCACACATCACCTCCTCAGGCAGGGCCTTCTCCATGAGAACACAGTTGCCACAGCTACACAGAACCATGCTTAGCAGGACCCCATGATTGACTTAATGCTTGGCTATTACCATCTTGAAATGCCTGATAATGTTCAAACAAGGGCCTTGAAGTTTTATTTGGCATTGGATCCTGACATTCACATAGCCAGTCCTGTTCTCAGGAAAGCTTTTGCTGACCTCCCCAAATAGTTCCAATGTCCCCTTCACAGTACCTCATAGTACCATGTACCATCTGGCACGGTTAATGTTTGTATATTGACTTGAGTGACTACTGGATGGTTTACCTTCCCTACTATAACACAAGCTTCATGGATCCACGGTCCGTGCCTGGTTTTTGATTGCCACTTCATCACCACCCCCCAGCACACAACAGGCAATCAGTAAAAGCTGGCTGAATAACTGTTTCATCATTACCATGATCATTACCAGTACTACCCTATACCATTAAGGCTAAGAAGCCAGCAGGTAAGATAAGGAAACGACACAACACAGTGATGGATAATTCTCACGGGGTGCTACTGATAGAACACTTCCACTATTAGGGGAGGTGACAAGGAAGCCTGCAGGGGAGGCTTTGGGGGAGTTAAAACAGGCCATACCTTAGAGGATGAGCCACATCTGGTGGGCAGAGGTCAGGGGAGGACGTCCCTCAAACTGAAGGAACAGCATAAACAAAAGCACAAATGTGAGGCTGGGATGGGAGTTAACGATGGGTGGAAAATTCTGGCACAGGCACTTCTTTGCAGAATAGAGTAAGTCAAAATTGTGGAAAGCCTTGATCCCTGGCTAGGGAGTCCGCATTTTCCTGCAGTAAGTGGAGTTGAAAAAAGTAGTGTTTTAAGAAATTAGGGCAGTTCTTCATGAAGCCTTAAAAAGTGTGAACATTATTACTCAAACAATTGCATAAAGATGATTTTGTACCTATATACAGAGAGAAAGAAAAAAAAAAAGCAAAACAAAGTTTGAGCACAGTGCAACACCTTCTTCCTTTTTGGAACCATATGTTAAAATGTGCCTTATAAAAACATGCTTTCATATTATACCAATGCACGTTAAGCATGCTGTACTTTTCAAAGTGCTTTCAGACACACTGCATATAAATGGCTCTCAGCCGCCTTTGACGCACCCCTCGTCAATTGATCAAGTGTTTGGTCATCTCAAATGACATCTTCCAGCTGGTACTGCCCCAGAAAGACATTTCCCAGATGAAAGACACATATGTATTTCTTAAGAAGGCAGGGACATCTCATCTTCAACTCTCCTGCATCAAAGACTGGAACTGGAAAAGGAGGGGTTTATTCTACTCAGGGTTGCAGTTGTTACTGCTCAAATTCACCAAGACAAAGATGAATTTTCCTAAAAATAAAAAGAATACCCTTTAATAAATGAATAATTCACAAATGCCCACATACTGTGCGCCTCCATAACAGGAACCCAATTGAGCAACAAAAATGCTCTTATTGTGATGTACAATAAGATCCAAATGTTCAAAAACTGCACTTAACTCATTACTCAGAAACATGTCCATTGCTACAAATGGACAGCTATTTAATTTCAACTTGAAGATGGTAGAAAAAATGACATGCCTCTGTTTACTCACTCCCTTTTTAGAATCAACATAAACACAGGTATATTATGTTTTCCCTCAAAAGCAGATCAAAGAACACCATAATACTGTGAAGCCCCAGTATTATTCTGCCCCATTCCCACAGTCTCCTATATGAATTCTTGTCATTACATCAATTTAATCCCCTGCCATTTTAGGCCACTGTTCTTCAAGCTGAATGAAAAGCACAATAGCTGGCATTTAATGTGACGGCGCTCCCTTCTCCAATCTTCCTCCTTTAAAGTAAGTTTATCGAATGCACAAAATTCCCTTTACAGTTCATTGGAGATGCATAAACAACCCCAAAGACAAAAAAAGAACAAACTAATAATTTGCCATTTTTTGAAGCTGAGCTGCTTGGGGGAAGCATTGAATTGTGGACTCTCTGCAGATTGTTGGGCGACGGAGCTCATTCTGCCCACGCTCACCAGGCAAGCCCGGGGCTGCCAGGCCAGGTCCTGTCTGATTCAGTGTGCCTTTGCACTCTGTGGAAGGGCTCTACCTCTCTTGACAATCCCGGAGGGGAAACGCTGCTCTCCCTCCCTGTACCACATTCCCTTCCACACACAAACCCCGGCCATATGCTTACTGCTCACTCCATCTTACAGGCTCCCTCTGCTCACTGGGATGTACAGCAATGACAGCCACAGGACCGACCTCTAGCTAAAGTCACAATGAATTGAAAGGTGAGAACATATTCTGCACAATCACCCCCCACAGGGACTCCAGAGCTCAAACAGGTAGAGGCCAGAAGCAGTTTGGGGAAAATCAAATTACATGTCAACCCAACCAGAGCAATTCCTGTAGTGCCCTAAAATCCACCAACAGCTGCCTCTGCCAGCGGGAGGTGTCTGCTGAGTGGGGGAAGGACAGGCACAGAAAGGAGAGACATTTTTAAAGCCTGACACTCAGAATAAGAATAACTGTGGGATCAAAGAATTCTGAGGTGAGTTCTTTTCTCCTATTTCCAATCAACTGTGATTGGGATATGGGGGCCCTAGCACACAGATGACCAACTATGTCCCATAATCACAGGTGATCACTGTAACCTGCAATTTGTAAGGGGTATTCAGGGCCTCTAAGTTGAGCTACTTGTCAAGTTGAGAATGGAAAAAAGGAATCTCAATAGACATGTGATCAACTTTACCCTGATCTGTCACCCAGAATCTTCTGGCAGTACTATGTTGCATTAACAATACCTTAATGTACTGAGGAGTCTCGACAGAGACATGTTTAGTAATTATTACAGACAAACTGGAAGAAAGTCCATAATCCTACCAGAACATTCAAAGGTCCTTCCTGTATTTACAAAGGAATGTCTCCCCTCAGCCATGACTGTCAACATGTGAGAACCAGTCCAGATCTAAATAAACATGAACAATGAACACCAACCAAAGTATACAAACTTCCTTGAGTTTTCAGGAACTCTGCTAAATGTCATGATTTACTTAATGTTCAGGACAAAGTATGATGACCTCCAGTTATAAAATACCAGTATATCCTCAAAGATAACGGAGTAGACTTCAAACTTATGCATTAAAAAATTCCAGTGATAAAAACATGAACTTAAGTCACAAAGTATCTTGTGCATGGGCAAGTGAACTCTCTCAAGTCGAATTATTTAGGTCCTTGACTTTCACTTTCACTATCTCTTTCTCTTTCTCATTCTAAAAAGCTAAACACAAAAGTGCCACACAGAGGCTCATTAGTTGAAACTAATGGCAATAGAGGTCACACAAAGCATATGGCTTCCAGGGAAGTAACCTGTCTGGAATAACTGACCTCAAAAGTCCCTCAGTTGCCCAAGACCTCAAAATCCTGACCCCTTTGCACAGCCCCACCCACCCACCAGCACCCAAGACCAATTCTACTTATGGCATTTGCTAGCCACCAGGCCAAATTCATTGCCCAACTCAGAAGCCCGGAAATGTCTACTCCTTTGGCTTGATCCAGGCGATCTGCTCGCACCCATCATTAAATGTCTCACTCTAATATATTTTAATCTCCACAGTTCCTTTAGTCCTGTATGAAGCTGGAGGCTACACAGCTTAGATAAACAGCACACATAAGGCACTTCTCTTGGGCAGTGGCAGCCCGGCTAGTGAATTCCTTCAGGGGGACGATGCAGATTAACACCTTCAACGTTCCCAACCCTTTCTCCAAGCCCCTAATCACCAAGCCACAGAATTTTAGGGCCAAAAGGGGCCCCTGTTCATTTCACAGATGAGAAAACAAAAGTATGTGGAGGCTGAATCACTTGACCAGCTTCCCAGAAAATCACTACACCAGCACCGGAGAAGGCAAATTTCTTGACTACGGGAGCCTCTGAAGAGCATCTGTGCAGAGCAGTTGAGGCAGAAGGGGGTTTGTTTCCCACCACAGTTGTTTCCCAGCCTTTACCACCTGTCACTTCTCCATCACTCCTGTCTGGGGCTGGCTGGAATCACCACCAACTCCTCTCAGGATATGCCATTCAGACATAGGGAACCCTCTACTTGTGTGCAGAGAAAAATGGCCTTCCCAACATTTAGTCTCACCTGAGAAACTCACACTGGCTGACACAAAAGACAAGCTTTTTTGGAAGCCACCCAACTTCTCCATGTGCAAATGTGGGCTGCTGCCAGCCTGAATTCTACAAACTGCCCCCTTCACACTCGCACACACCAACAGCGAGCCCCACCCAGGGCCCCAGGCCTCAGGAACAACAGCACACACGTACTGAGGCTTGAACACGAGGCAGCAGGAAGACAGAGAGGAGGAATTCTCAGCCAGGGCTCAGAGGAAAATCGAAGCCTTGAAAATTGCAAAGCAAAAGATGCCAAGAGAGATTCTTCACTGTCGCAGCTGCTTGCTATAGAAATCTCTCCTCATTTGGGGATGACATTGGCAGGCCTGATTTTTTGTCACCAGTCACTCCGCACTTGCTTTAATTATGCAGCACACCAACAGAAATTTTCTTTCTGATCACATAAATCACATCGTCGTGACACTGGGCTCAATAGGCAGCACTGGAATAATGTGGTGAGAGCTATCGACTCCATCGCTCAAGTCCATAAGGTGTATCATTTAGCCAAGAGTGATAATTAGACGCAGAATATACTGAAAACTGTCAATAGGCATGTCAATAGGAGAACTCTTAGCATCTAACACCGAGTGAATCAATGGTGTTTTTCAGCTATAAAATCAAGAAAATGATAGCTTTCAAATGAATGGTGGAAAGGAAACAGGAGCCTCCTTGGGGAGGAATAAAACAGCTCAATTTTCCCCTTACTGAGTGCCTCTCCAACTACCTCACTCAATGGAAAAGGTCACAGAACATTACAGCAAAATATCTCTGAAACAAGATGTACAGCAGCGCTGGGACATGACACGCTGCCTGGGCACTCCACAATGGCCTCGCTGTCTTTGACCTGACAGGAGCAGCGAATGGGTCAGCAGATGGCAGACCAGAACCAGAGGGGGTGGCAGACAGTGACTGAGCTGCAGAGGAGAGAGGTGTGCCCCACTCAAACAAAAAGGAGTCTGTGTGCAGCTGCAGGGGGTGGGTGCTGGTGTCTGAGTCCAAGCATTCAGGAAAGGGGCACTTGGACTGGGTGCTGCTGAAAAGAAAACCTCTTAGCAATGCTCAATTCCATTTCACAGTCAATGCAAATACTGACAGATGATACTAACACACAACTTACTCTGTGCCAGGCACTGCTCTAAGTACCCTGCATGTATGAAGTCATTTAGTCCTCACAACAGCAAATAGGTAGCATAATTAACCCCATTTTACAGGTGAGAAAATCGAGGCACAGAGAGGGTAAGTAATTTGCCCCATGGCACACAGCACGTATGTGACAGAGCCAGAATTTACATGCAGGGAGTCTGGGTCCAGAGACTGTGCTCTTCCCCACCATGCAATACTGCCTCTCATGATGGCGTGGCAGCACCCAGTTTCCCCTGCCTCTTCCCCTTTAACAAGAGTAGGTGATAGATATGCCTGGATGAAAGCTGGATGGTACTGTGTGTCCCTGGGCAAGTCACAGCACTTCTCATAGGTAGAAGGGGGTCGACGATCATGAGACCTGTGGGGTGTATCACCATATACTAGGCTCACTAAGTGACTGTGCGTACTCACTCACAGCCTGAAAACTGCACCATCATCTTCATTTGACAGATAAGTAAACTGAGTCTTGGAGAGGTCTGGTCAAATGCCTCTGATCACATGGCTTGTAGGGCTAAGGCTGGACTAGAACTCAAATGGGTCAGACTCTCAGGCTGTGCTCTTAATCATAACAAACTGAAGGCTAGCAGGAGGCTTTGTATTTGTATGCCAGAACAGGGACAAGTACACTTGGTTAGTCCTCAGTAAATGACAGGAGGAACAGAAGGAAGGAAAGAGGAAAAGAGAGAAGTTAGAAGTAAAAGGAGCTGGGGAAGACATACATACACATAATGTATTAATATATGCATCTGGACAGGATTACAAATAATTTTTCAGTAATCAACAAAGCAAGAGAATGCACATGAGTTTCTACTTATGGTTTCAATCTAATATACTATTTATTCAACTTCTATTGGTACTCTTTTCAGGGGCTCCTAATATACTGAATTGATAGAGTATGTTTTATCAAAGAAAGTGGTAAATCTAATGTTTCATTAAACACTTATTATGTGCCAGAGTCTCTGTGGCACATAGTAAGTGTTTAATAAAACAGGTCTACTATGGGCTTGGTACGCTTATTTAATAGTGTTTGCTTAATGTTCTTTGTTCTTGAAGCTTTCACTTTAAAAAAATACCCTTTTGATATAATAAAGGAACTGTACCAAAGACATGCCTTCAGTAAAACAAACCAGCTGTCAGTCCAAGGACAGAATGGCAGCCTTATAATTACCTAATCATTAATGGACATTAGCCAGACAACATTTGCAATGACTTACACAGCTAGGTATGTGGTTACATGCACACATAAGCAAACACTTCACTACGCCCAAAGCTTTATGCTAGGGCTGGCTTTCTTATTCAAGTTCCCTTCCCTATCATGTGTTTTTTCTATGTAGCAGGAGAGTCCACAAGCTGTGGCCCCTGCCAGGGCAAGAAGGAAACCTGGAACACAGATGCTTAAGTGGTTAGTATCACACATGGCACATAGGAAATCTTCAACAAATAACTGTGCTTGACCCAGACCAATCACCATCATCTCTCACCAGTCATAATCGCTTCCTAACTGGTCCGCTTCTCTTTTTGCCCCCCAAGAGTCTAAGACAGAAATTAGATGATATTCCTCTACACAAAACCATCCAAAGGCCTCCCATCTCACTCAGAGCAAACCGTGAAGTACTCACTATGGCCTACAAGGACCCCCAAATGTAAACTCCATTCCATCCCACAGTTGCTCCTAGCTGTTCCCCAGCTCGTTCATCATGGTCCTGCTCTGAGCTTCACACTTGCCGTTCCCTGTACCTGAGGCTCCCATGGGAGGCTTTCTCAAATTCTGCCAGTCTCAGGACAAACATCTTCCTCACCAGGGAGGACCTACCTGAACATACATACACAGATACTCTCACTAGCTCTTGACTACACTTTATTTTCTTCATAACATTTATCACAAGCTGACAACTGTTTATTATTCATTTATTTTCTGCTTCCTCCAACTGAAAGGGAAGCTTCATGAGTTGGCGACTGCTTTATTCATTGCTGAAATACAGCCCGTAGAACTGTGCCTCATACACAATAGGCTCTCAATCCATAACTGATGACTATCTATCTGAATAAATGAATGAATCAAGATGTGTAAGCAAAAATAAAATTAAAAACCAGTGATAAAACTAGCCACTGGTTGGGCCACTTAATTCCAAGCATCTTCAGTGAGCATAGCTGGAGGTTTCCCCAACAAGCATGGTGGGGGGGGGGGTCATTCTTATTATAAGACATTAACCACAAAAAATAGAGATAAGATGAGGCAGGGATCCAGCTAAACAGCCTTGCTCACCGGAAGGGGTTTGCAAAATCAAAATATCCCAAATCACCAAAAAAGAAGAGTGAACACCAAAAGTACATCCTTACTGCTAGCCCTATCTCCAGCCTTACTGAGGAATAAATGAAGGCTATTTGTGGGAGTTCCTTTTCTGGTAATAATGAAATAGCTTTTATTTTGTTTCTTATAAATAAAAATTGTAAACTTTGGAAAAAACATAAACAGCTAATTGAAGGCACTGGAGAGCTACCAAAAGCAGGCAGAAAATGGAAGAAATTCAATGGCCTTTAAAGAAGAGAACCATATTAGGTAATATTTATATTTAAATGGCTTTTCCCTTGAGGCCACTCCACAGGCACACAGCAGCCAGAACTAAAGAAGAAATCTGCAGGGCCGAGCCCGTGGCTGGCACACTCGGGAGAGTGCGGCGCTGGGAGCGCGGCGACGCTCCCGCCGCGGGTTCGGATCCTATATAGGAATGGCCAGTGCACTCACTGGCTGAGTGCCGGTCACGAAAAAGACAAAAAAAGAAAAAGAAAAAGAAATCTGCAGTCTCACTAGCTTGAAAAGCCAGAGGTCAGGGATGCCAAAGTGGTTGGAAACTGTGAAGGAAAATCCCAGAACAGAGGGAGTGAGAGAGGTAGGAAATACGCATACACCACCTCACAAATCCTTATCCCTGAACTGTGAACTGGAAGTCAATACCTTGGCAGAAACAAACAGGTGAAAGGCTGAAAAAGCTACCAGATAATTTTATAAGCTGTCCATCACAGGGGAGTCAGAGTTTGGAGTTTTAATTCTGACAAAGTAAAGGGCACTGGTAAATACCTTAGGATTTGCATCAAAATCCCTGAAGGGAGACACCTTAAAAGTGCACACTATGTCTCAGGATTACAATTTTGCACTAAGACCAATTTGCAAACAGCTTCCCTAACAAGGTGCACAAACAAGCCTCTCCAAGTTCAAGGAAATCAGCCAATAATTTAAGTGCAAAAATGAATCTAGAATAAAAGTCAATACTTTTCAGAGGAAGGTAACATAATTCAGAATCTCTGCAATGTATTAATTAACACAATGAAAAATACTAGACATATGAAGAAACATAAAAATGTGACTCACAGTCAAAAGAAAAATCAGGCAATAGAACCAGACCCTAGAATAAACCAAATGTTAGAATAAGGAAATAAGAACTTTAAAGAAGCTATTATAAATGTTTTCCAAAACTTCAAGGAAAAGAGAGTCATAATGAATAAACAAATGGGGGAATCTCAACAGAAAATTCTAAACTACAAAGAAAGAATCAAATGGAATTCTGTTAGTGAAAAGTAAAATATGTAAAATAAAAAACTCACTGAATGGTCTTAACAGTAAATGGAAATGGGGGGGAGGAGAACCATTCAACTTGAAGAGAGATCAGTAATATCTGAATAGAAGTCAAAATATTTATCCAATCTGAAGAACATAAAGAAAAAAAGATTAAAACAAAATATCAGCACCTCAGTCAAAAGAGGGACAACACCAAGTGGTCTAACATATGTGTAATTGGGATCCCAGGAAGTGAGAAGAAAAATGAAAAAACAGAATTTGAACAAATAATAGACAAAAATTTCCCCAGATGTGGGGAAAACCAACATACTGACTAAAAAGGTTTCATAAACCCCAAGCAGAATAAACACAAAGAAAACTACATGAAGGTGCCAAAATCCAAAGATTAAAAAAAAAAAAAAATCTTCAAATTAGCCAGAGGACAAAGACATATTAAATTCAGGGAATGACAAAAGAATTGATAGCTAAGAACAATGGATGTCAGAAGTCAACTGAAAAGCATCTTTAAAACACTGAAATAAAAAATAAACTATCAACACAGAATGCCATATGCAAAAAAAAAATCCTTCAAAAATGAATGCAAAATAAAGGCTTTCATAGTATAAACACTAAGAGAATTCATCACCAGCAGACATTTACTGCACTAAGTCATGCTTCTCTTAACACTTAGCAGAAGTGTTACCAGATGGAAACTTGGATATACAGGAAGAATAAAGAGTATCTGAAATGGTAAATATTTATATAAAAATTTATAAAAAGATTATCTTTTTTCTAAGTCTCTTAAAATGTAAACTGACAGTTTAATACAAAAATTATAACAATGTATTACAAGGTTTACTATGTATATGCAAAATACATGACAAAATAAAACAAATACATGAGCAGAAGCTGAATAGAATGGAATTAAAATGTTGCAAGGCTGTTAGATTTATGTGAAGTTGTACCATATTAACTCATGAGTAGACTGCAAAATTAAGCAAAGTTGAAGGTGCAAATTTTAATCTCTAGAGGAAACACTGAAAAGAAAATAGCTGAAAACCCATAAAAGGAGTTAAAATATAATAGTAAAAGGTATTAAGTTTTTTTCAGAATAAAGCAAAAAGAAGAAGAACAACTACAACAACAAAAACCTAAAAGCAGATGGGACAAATAGAAAACTTATACCCAAACTTATCAATAATTATATAAAATGTAAATGGCTAAACACTATGATTAAAAGGAAAAGATCATCAGACTGGAAAAAATACTAAAACCCAACCAAATGCTACCTACATGGAAGTATTTATAATATAAATACACAAATAGCTTGAAAGCAAAAGGTGGAAAAATATACACTGGAAAACGTAAGCATAAAAAGCTGGTACGGCTACACTAATATCAAACAAAGTAAACATCAAGAAGAAGAGCATTACTATAGATTTAAAGAGAGATGTTCCATAATTATTAAAGGGTCAGAAAATCAGGAAGACATACAAATCCTCAATCATGGTAAGAGAATTAACACCCCTCTCTCAGTAACAGGTAGAACCACTTAATAAAACAAAATCCAGTAAGGATATAGATTTGAACATACTAATGAACAAATTGATCTAACTGATATTTATAGAACACTATATGCAATAACTGCAGAATACACATTGTTTTCAAGTACACAAGGCATATTCATTAAGATAGACCATATGTTGTGCCATAAAATAAGTCTCAATAAATTTCTAAATATTGAATTTTTAAAGAGTATATTAACAACAAGAGATTTAAGTCAGAATTTAACAAAAAAGATATCTAGAAAAGCATAAATAATTGAAAATTAAATATCTCACTTCTGAAAAATAATGCATCAAAAAAGAAGTCGCAAGAAAATTTTGAAAATATTCTGAATGTCATATGAATAAAAATACAACATAGCATAATCCACAGATGCAGCTGAAGTGATGCTTAAGAGGAAAATTTACAGCTTTAAATGCTTATGTTAGAAAATATAAAAACTTTAAAACCAGTAAGTTTCCATATTACTAGCTAGAAAAAAATAGCAAAGTAAGTAAAAAGAGCAGAAATCAATGAAATAAAAATTGGACAAACAACAGAGGAAATTAACAAAGTCAAAAGCTATTAATTTTAAAACATTAATAAAATTGATAAACTCAGAAGAAATTCTTCATGACCCTGGGTTAGGCAAAGATTTCTTATATACAACACCAAAAGCATTATCTATAAGATCAAAAAATTAATGTTGGACTTTTTTAATATTAAAAATTTTGCACTTCAAAACATACCATTATAAAAAATGAAAAGATAAGTCACAGACTGGGAGAAAATCTTTGCAAATTATATATCTGATAAAGGAACTGTATCTACAAATATAATAAAAACTTATAACTCAATAATAAGAAGATGTATAACCTAATTTTAAAAGGGACAAACGAACCAAATATTTACTTTCCAAAAAAAGATATATGAATAGCCAATAAGCACTTTTTTAAAGGTTCATTAGCCATTAGAGAAATGCAAATTAAAAGCACCCTGAGATACACTGCCACACCCACTAGAATGGCCAAAATCAAAAAGATAAATAAGAACAAATGTTGGTAGGATGTGGAGAAACTGGACCCTCATACACTGACGGTGGGAATGTAAAATGGTACAGCAATTTTAGAAAACAGTTTGACAGTTTCTTAAAAAACTAAGCATAAATTTATCATACAACCCAGCAATTCCACTCCTAGGTATCTACCCAAGTGAAATGAAGCACATGTCAACACAAGGATTTGTACATGAATATTTACAGCAACATTATTCATAATAGCCACAAACTGGAAACAATCCAAATGTTCATCAATTGAAATATGGACAAACTAAATGTTCTATATCCACACAATGGAACACTATTGAGCAATTAAAAGGAACAGAGTACTGATACATGTCAACACAGACGAACCTCAGAAACATTATGCTAAATGAAAGCAGCCAGATACCAAGGACCACATGTTGTATGATTCCATTTGAATGAAATGTCCATAAAAGGCAAACTAATAGAAACATATACTAGTTTATAAGTTATCTAGAGATGAGGGTAGGAACAAATGAACATGAGGAATTTGAGGTAGTGATGGAAATATTCTCATACTGATTATTCTAATTACCACTCATATGGTAATGGTTGTACAACTATATGATTTTGTTAAAAATCACTGAACTATATACTTAAAATGATTTTTATGTAAATCATACCTCAAATAAAGCTGCTAAAAATATTGTTAAGCCCCTAGCAAGACTAACCAAGATAAAAAGAATAACTCAGGAATGAAAGCCAGCTATCACCAAAGAGCCTACAGACATTAAAAGGATTCTGTAAATAACTGTATGTCAATACATTCAACAACATAGCTTAACTGGGAAATTTCCTTGAAAAATACAGCTTAACAAAACTGACACAAGAAGAAATAGAAAATCTCAGTAGCACTATACAGGTATTTATTAAAGAAAGTGAATTTATAATAATTTTTTAAAAATCTTCTGCAAAGGAAATCAAGAGGCCCAAAGGGTTTTATTGGTGAATTCTATTAAAAAATTAAGAAAAACAATACCAAAATTACAAAGTCTTTCAGAAAGCAGAGGAGGAAAGAACACTTCACAACTCATCTTGAGACCAGTATATAACCCTCAGATCCAAATCTGACAAAGACATTACAAGAAAAGAAAATTACAAATTTTCATCATGAAATAGTCTCAAAAACCCTTAGCAAAATATTATCAAATTGAGTTCAGAAATATACAAAAAGGGTAATGCATCATGACCAAGTGATGCTTATCCCAGAAAAGCAAAGTGAGTTAAACATTTGAAAATCAATAAATTCCACTTGCCATATTAACAGAAAAGAGGAGAAAAAACATATAATCAGCAGAAGCAGGAAAAGCATCAGACAAAATCCAATGCAGCATTTTTTTATTGGTTATGAATATTCATGAGATACAAAGTTGATTGTCACCCCTCATGCCCATGATGTGAGGGCCAGATTCATACTGGCAGCATACCCATTACCACAAATTGCATTTGCACCCCATGTCCCCCACCCAATTATCTCCAACCTCCCTCTCCCTCCCCCTTTCCCCCCCACTCCACTTTGTAGCTCAAGGACTGTACTCTCCCTCTGCAAGTCCAACGCACTACTGTGGTCTTTCTTTCCTTCCTTCTTTCTCTCTTAGCTCCCAAATATTAGTGAGTATATGTGGTATTTATTACTCTGTGCTTTGCTTATTTCACTTGATATAAGATTCTCCAGGCTCATCCACGTTGTTGCAAATGGGAGTATTTCTTTCTTTTTTACAGCAGAGTAGTAGTCCATGATGTATATATACCACAGCTTCCTTATCCAATCATCCATCAATGGACATTTAGGTTGGTTCCATGTCTTGGCTATTGTAAACACAGCTGCGATGAACATGGGAGTGCAGTTATCCCTTCAACATGATGATTTCCATTCCTCTGGGTATATACCCAGAAGTGGGATTACTGGATTGTATGGAAGATTTATCTGTAGTTGTTTGAGAAACCTCCATACTGTTTTCCATAGTGGTTGTACTAATTTACAGGCCCACCAACAGGGTAGGCCCCCTTCTCTCCATGCCCTCTCCAGCATTTGTTATTCACCGTTTTTTTATTATAGCCAGTTTAACTGGGGTGAGGTGGTATCTCAATGTAGTTTTAATACGCATTTTCCTGATGACTATTGATGTTGAGCATTTTTTCATGTACCTGTTGGCCATTTGTATGTCTTCCTTTGAAAAATGTCTATTCAGCTCCTTTGCCCATTTTTCAATTGGGTTATTTAGTTTTTTTACTGTATAACTGCTTGAGTTCCTTGTATATCATGGATATTAAACCTTTGTCGGATGCATAGTTAGCAAATATTTTCTCCCACTCTGTAGGTTGTCTTTTCACTCTGTTGATTGTTTCCTTTGCTGTGCAGCTTTTTGGTTTAACTAGGAATAGAAGGGAACCTCCTCAACCTGACCAAGGGCATGTAAGAATATCTACACCCAACATAATATATATGGTAAAATGTTGTCAACTTTCCTTCTAAGATTGAGAACAAGGCAAAGACATCTGTTTTCAGCACATCTATTCAGCGTTGTACTGGAGGACCTACCCAGAGCAATAAGACAAGAACAAAAAAACAAAGAAATAAAATTGGAAAGTAAATTGTTTTTATTCCTACACAATGTGATTGCTTACACAGACACTCCTCATGAATTTAAAAACAAAAAACTAGAAGTACAAAGTGACTTTAGCAAGGTTGCTGGATACAATGTTAATACACAAAAATCAATTATATTTCTATATACTAGAAGCAAAGAACTAGAAAGTGAAATTGTGTATAATTACATTTATAATAGCATCAAAAAAATAAATTAATAATCAAAAAACGAATAAGACCTCCCCTAAAAACTACAAAACATCTGAATACATGGAAAGATGCAATATTTTTATAGATTATGAGACTTAATATTGTTAAATATGCCAATTTTCCATAAATTGATTTATAGATTCAGTGCAATCTCAATCAAAACCCCTCAGCCTTTTTTCCTAAGAAATCAACAAGTTGACTGTCAAATTTATATGGAAAAACAAAGGACCTAGAATAGGCAAAAGACTCAAAAAGAAATACAAATTTGGAGGACTCATTCTTCCTGGTTTCAGCACTTACTACAAAGCTATAGTAATCAAGACAGTATGGTATTTGCATAAAGATAGAAAAATAGATCAATGAAACAGAACAGAAAATCCAGAAATAGATTCACACATGTATGGCCAATTCATTTTTGGCAAAGTTTCCAAAGTAACTGAATGGGAGCAGTATGTTGAAAAGAATAAATGGAGCTAGAACAACTAAATAAACATATGGAAAAACAATGAATCTCAACTCTTAACTCACCTATGTGAAAATTAATTCAACATGGATCGAAGACCTAAACATAAAAGCCAAAACTCTAAAGCTTCTAAAAAAAAAAAAACCACAGGAGAATATCTAATAACCTCAAGAAAGGCAAAGATTTCTTAGAAAACAAAAAGCACTAATAACAAAAATGATAAATTGGTATTTACCAAATGCTCTCTTTGATTTCTGATATCTATATTGGATATTTTAATTTATATTCCTAAGTCATCTTAGTTCTGTTATTTTTTGTCTTATCTTGATTATAAAGTATTGTAGAATTTTCAGGCATACTTGCAACTTTATGACACATAATAGTTTAAATAACAGAAACTTTCTGCTTCTTGAACGTTTAGTTTTTCTTACATGAACGGTTATCTGGATAAAAGATTTTTATACGAATAAGTTCTCTTTCCAATTTCCACAACAGTCATTGATCTTTTATAGCTTCCCAACTGTCTCTGTGTTAAGTACTTTGAATTTTTCTACATCATCATTCATTTTACTTGGATCTTCACATTTAATATTAAGCAGCTACCAAGTTGCCGTTAAGATTTGAATGCAGGGGTCTGACAGAGATTGTGGCATAAAGTACTATTGTCCTCAAGTGTTAATTAGAAGAATTAAAAATTTAAGTGTCAGGGAGTACTTTGATTATGCTTTTCATTGGTTGTTAAATATATCACATTTGGGTTAAATTTTTTATTATGTTTGTCTATCATCTAATTTTTCAGTATTCAATTACATTTTGGTTTTTGTATAATGTATTTATTTTAAGGTGATAGGGGAAGTTAAAGGGCATATGCTTAGACCTGAAATAAAAGATGTATCTACAATAAAAAAAAAAAAGTCACCATGAAGGACATGAAAGGGAAACCCATAGGCTGAAAGAAATATTTGAAATAAATAAATATAGATACAGATGTAGATATATAGATACCTGACAAAGGACTTGTAATCAGAAATCAATTGAGAAAGATAAATAACTCAATTTTTTAAATGAGCAAAATACTTGAACAGTCCATTCACAAAAGATGATATACAAACGGAAGCAAACTCATACAAAGATGTTCAGCATCATTAGTCATCAGGAAAATACAGACTAAAATCACAATGAGATGCCATTTCACAGCTAATAGAATAGTCAAAAAGACTGACAACATCAACCATGGGAGAGGGTGCAGAGTAACTGGAACTCTCAAACATTGCTGGTGGACTGTAAATGGTACAATCACACTGGAAAGCTGCTTGTCAGTTTCCATAAATACAAAGTTACATTTATCCCTATAAACTAGCATCTACAATCCTAAGTATTTATCCAAGAGAAATAAAAACCTCAATCTACACAGATTTTTACATGGATACTCATGGTAGCTTTATTTATAACAACCAAAAACTAAAAACCCAAATTTCCAGCAATAAGAAAATGGATTAACAAATCGTTATATATTTATACAATGGAATAGACATCTGATATGCACAACATGGGTGAATCTCAGAAATATTATATTGGAAAAAAAAGAAACAAAAGAGTACATACTACATGATTCATTTATATGAAGTCCACATACAAGACAATGAATGGTTCCCTATTGGGGTATGGGGATTACCCATAAAGGAGTAAAAGGGAAGTTTCTGAAATGATAGAAAGGTTCTAAATCTTGATTGGAGTATAGTTATATGATGTATACAGTTACGAAAATCATTTAATAACACATGAGACCTGTGTATTTCACTCCATGTAAGTTTTATCTCAATTTAAAAAGAAAAGCTATGGGCAAAGTATCAGTCAAGAACAGCTTGCTTATGCTGTGGTAACAAATAGCCCCAAATCTTAGTGCCTTAAGCAGGTGTCAGCCAGCTGGCCTGTCACCTGTTTTTGTAAATAAAAGTTGACTGCAACATATTTTTGATGGCTGGTTTCCACTATAGGGACAGAGTTGAGGAGTTGTGACAAAGACTATAGAGTCCATGAACTATAAGCCTAAAATATTTTCTATCTGTCCCTTTACAGAAAAAGTTTGCTAACTCCTGGCTTAAAACTAGACAGGTTTACTTCTCACTCATGCTCCATGTTAACCAAGAGTCAGCTGGGAGTTCTGCTCATATCACCTGCATCGTAGGATCTGGCTGATGGAGCCAACTCTATCTGGAATGATACTAGTCACCATGATAGAGGGAAAAGAGCCAGCTCTTAAGATCTTTCACCAGCAATTAAATCACCTGGCTTCCAAATAACATCACTTTTCCTTACAACTCCTGGGCCAGAACTATTCACATGACCCCTTTCACCTAAGGGGACCAGAAAATACAATCCCACCATTTGTTTATACATCTGCCTGGAAGTAGAGAACTGGGATATGTGCCAAACAGCACTAATGACTACCACAATTAAACTGAGAATCAATCAGCCCAGGTGTTCACTTCCAACAAACATGCATAACCCTGCTGAAATATTGCCCTACTGGGTAGAAGTCCTAGTCATAAAAATTCCATAAGTTGCCCCTAACCCTTCCCTTTGGCTCCCATCTCACTCGTTAGAGCAACCCAGCTTTCATAATGGATCTAGACTGCAAAACTGACCAACCGTCACCTTCACATTTAGTTTCTTTCAATAGGGCCTGCTGTCCTCAAGAAAAAATCAAGACTCTGTGACCCACACTCTGCCAACTACTGCAGCCTCATCTCTCTCTGCCACCAGTTCAGTTTTGTCAGGCTCTAATAAGACGAGATACAGCATGTGATTATCCAGGCATATCATACTGTTTCTGGATGCTGTGCTTTTACTCCTGCGGTTTCCACTGCATAGAATATCCTCTCCTATCATTCTCACCCTTTAAGACTCAACACAGTCCTTATCTTGTCCACAGAGCCTTCTGTGACCACCAGTCAGAGAACTGAACTGCTATTGCACCAGACCTGAACTACCGCTATTGGACTGGACCCAAATACCAAATTACCCATCGGGACAAATGACAGCTAACTTGCACAGTACTCACCAGGTTCCAAGCAGTTTTCTAAGCTTTTTTTGTACATTAACTCCTTTGGTCCTCATAAGCTACAGGCAGATACTAATATCATCTAACAGATAAGAACACTGAAGCATAGTGATGTTAATTTGTTCAAGGTCACACAGGTGGTTAAGTGGCAGAGCTGGGACCTGACCCTAGTCTGGCTGGTGGGTGCTGAGTCATACTCTTAACTACTCTGCTATCCAACACTGTGAGCACACAAGTCTGTTGCCCTTTGAGAGTGGAAGGTGCTCAAAGACCAAAAAAGAAAAAAAAAAAAAAAAAAAAAAAAAGCATCTTATTCTTTCTGTACCCCCATGGCCTAGAACATAAATACTTAGGCAATGGTGGCTAATAATTAGGGTTTGCTCAGATGAAATAAACAAGACCTTGAATCCTGCTAACAAAATCCTCTTGATCAGTGACATTTTGGAAGTAGATAATTACCGTATATGTCTTTTTCCTGGATGTCGGCCCTTCCTGCAGGGCTGATGGCCAACTTGGTAATAGAGAGGCAAGAAGGCCCAAAAAGATCACTATAAAATGAGCTACTCTAAGTTGGGACAAGCATCCATCCAATCATTCAGGAATGTTTAGAGAATCCTGAATATCTGGGAATGTGAGAATTTGACTTCTCTGTGCAGAAAACAGCACAAAGCTTTCCTAAAAGTTTTTCTCCCTTACATAATTATGCTTTAAATTGTTAATAGTTATAATTATGGAAGATGGCATTGTTGTGCTTGTAATTTTTCCTATTCCCCTTGGTATTTATTGATGAGAAATGGCTTTATTAAAAAATAATGATAATTATCTTGTTTGGTTGTATATCAATATAGTTTCAGTTATCCTTTATTACCACTTATGAATTTTTATACGTTGCCAACATTTAGCTCTTTTATTGTTTTATAGTCTCTTGATGGTATAAAAAGGAGAGCAGAATTAACCATAATTTCATCCCTTCATTTCCTGACCCCCCAACCCTACCCATCTCTGTTAAGAAAGCAATCTAGTGCACTGTTCACATGTGGCTATATGAGGTATAATTTTTAATACTACATAATTCTAACAACTAAATGCATACCCCAAAATTCTCCTCTAAACGTCAGTGCCTCACCAAATGGTAGACACTGGGAAGCTCTGTCTCCATATTACACCTCACAGAATCAGCACACATAGCTCACAATAAAGCCCCTTCTGCTGGGACCAGCTTGGAAACCTGCTAAATTAACTACAAGAGGATCATATAGGCAAATAGCTGATCTCAGTGTTTCCTAGGGAAAAAAAAAAAAAACACGATTTACTAAATATGTATAAGAACCATCACAGCAAAGGTCACCTTCCTCACAGAAGATATCACAGCTCTTGGATAGTTCCCTTCCCAAAGAAATTCCCATTGGACCCAGTTTGAGTGCTTGCTGGAGATGCTCAGCCCTTGAAACGCCAAGACTATACAGCTGTTTGTTTGTCAATTGTCCTCCGCTGGGGGATGGCCCAGTTCACATTCTCTGCAAAACATAAACCAAATCAAATCAATGGCCCAAATGTTAGCTGTCCGTAATTCTTGGCAAATAGTGCATTTGGCGGTGTTTCCACAAGAAATTGAAGTCTGAGCCTTTAGCACCAAAAAGAAGAATACGTGTAGCATGAGCCCCTGTGATCTTGATGGTTAAGTGAGACTGTTAGGAGGGAGAGGAATCCATTTAGAATCAGATCCCATCTGTCCAACCTGGGGCCATATTCTTAGCCTCCTTGAATCCCATCTCTCCTTCCTGCAAAGATGATTTCTACAACACCTGTAACTCAGGACTGTTGCAAGGATTAAATGAGTCAAATGTCTGACACGTACCTGTTGTTTAATACATATTAGCTTACTTTCCTTTTTTCTTGGCCAGTGGTTCTCAACTGGGGGTGATTTTGCCACACATCCTAGAGACATATAGCAATGTCGGAGACATTTTTTGTGATCCAACTTAAGGAGGACCATGTTACCGGCACCTAGTGGGTAGCCAAGGATGTTGCTAAACATCCTACAATGCACAGGACAGCCCCCACTACAAAAAATTATCTGGCCCAAAATGTCAATAGTGAAATGTCAATTGAGAAATCTTGTTCTAGACTAGTGTGAAAATAATTTTTTCATTATGGTTGTTTCTTCTCCATAGTTGCTATCTGTTTAACTAAATAAGCAAAGATTTGCTGAGAATCTAGCATGTGCATGTGCTCTATGCTAGGCACATCCTTAACCACCTCATGTATTTGGTTGCCTGCTGTCATTTTCCCAAAGCAACTCCCATCCTCAAATATTGTCCACCCCTATGAACATCAAGCCTTAGCTTCTAATTTCTTCTTGATGCTGTTCTCAGCAGCCCTGAAGTCAGACATGCTATGTGTCACAGAAAAGACCTGTATCAATCAACAATTCCAAATATAGCAACAACAGTTTGAAAATCAAAGAATGGGCCTTGGGGACATCAATATTTGCATGTTCATAATAAATACTTAACTACACATCTGTGCAACGTTCAATATAGTTGGGAGAGAAAAAGAATGTTTATGTTGATTTTTGTCAATTTCTACAAATAAAGCATCTGATGTGCTAAAGAAACATAACTGAATAATCATAAAGATGATTTTAAATATATTTATATTGTGCACTTATGAATTGGACACATGCTTGATTTACTCTGAGGTTTCTCTAACCGTCAAGTTATACACCAGGCTCTGGGGTCAGCAGAATAATTTTCCAGTCTGTGCAGTAAACATCCATTGCTTTCCTATCTGATGTTCACCTGTACAACTCATATTGGCCCTATATTTAATGTTCAAGGCTTGCTTTCATATCTTATTCTTCTCTATATATTTTGTAAATATGTGTAAGTGTATCTCTCTGTGAGGAGAAGCCTCTGCTTACCATTTATTGTGGGTTTACAGCCTGCCAGTTTCTGCTGTTAGTGCTTTGTAGTCACAATCTCATTTCATTGTTACAGAATACCTACAAAGGCAGATGGTGCCCCACCCCCTCTATTTTACAGGGTAAGAAATAGAGACTTAGAGAAGTTAAGTAACTTGGCCAAAATCACACAGCTAGGAAGAGTGTTCATACCCAGTGTGTCTGGTTCCAAAATCCATGCTCATCACCCCTACTCCACATGAGTTGAAAACAGACCAGACGTCTGGTGAGTACTCTTTGAGAGTTAAGACTGGGCACCGCCTTTGACCCAGAAAATCCACCTCAAAGAAGCTATTGTCCACAACTGCCAGCTTGTGCAGAAATAAAGATGTAAAAATATGTTTACTGTTGCATAATTTGAAAGGAGACAAGAGTTAATCTAAATCAGGGAAGTGGATCCATTCCATGGAATACAAAGTAGGGAGCACTGGCGGAGAGTCCTTTGCTTACCTATTATCCATTCTCCCTTCTTCCTTGGTAAGAGAACCCTGATTTTATTCTGGGTGGCAATGCTCCATAGCCTGTCCTGCAGCCAGGGACAGTCGTATATGTAAATTGTTAATAACCAGCTCTCTCTTACACCTATTTCTGTGGTATAAATTCTCCCACTATGGCCAATTTCAAGCTACCAAGTTGAAGTCAACTGGCTTGCAAAAGCTCTCAAGAATAACAACTGGCTTTCACAACCTAGGATGAGCCAGCTTCAGATATGGTTGGCTAGGGCTGAGCAATAAGATGCAAACAAACTTGTCCCTCCTTAAAAATGGGACTGACAGTGAGCAGGTCCTTTTTCTTTTCCTCTCCCCTTCTTCCTCCTTCCTGCTTGGAATTTGGATGATGTGACTGGAGCTCCAGCAATTACCCTGAACCATGATGCAACTTAGAAACTGAAAGGATGGTGATGCAGAAAGACTGAGGCACAGAAAGATAGGACAAGCCTTGTCACTGTAGACCTCATAAAGCTAAGATAAGAGCCTCCAAGTTCCTTTTTGCAAAAGAAACTAAAACTCCCATTTAAAGCCACTGTTATTTTGGTTTTCTATTACATGCTACCTAATACAGAGACCTTCAGACTTTGCTATCACATCTCTATTACCTGTATCTTTTATAATGAAAATGTTTTATTCAAGCATTATTTGCAAATTTTTTTAAAAAGTGAAGAGTCAAATGGTTGGGCCCTTGATAAAAGTTTCCCAGTTGCCAATTCTGACAACAGCATCCATACATCACAGAGGGAAAGAGGAGACCAAGGGAAATCACAGGCCTGGCATACAAATCAACAACGTGGGCATGTCCTGAAAACGAAAGGAATAGACTGGAATCTAACCAAGTTCACCAACTGCCAAAAATATTTCTGGCCAAATAAGATTCAAAGGCCTCCTGAGATAAGCCTTAAAACACACAACAGGTAATGGGGAAAGCACAGGACATACCACCAGGCTGATGCCTCCAACCCAGAAAAACGCCCAGGAAGCCTGACCATGGAGAGGAAAGAAGCAAGGCTCCATCCCCTGGCTCAGACAGCAGGGGCACCCCAGTTAAGGTGTCTCAATTAAGGGGACCCAAGAGACAGCAACGAAGAAGTACAAAACAGAATACTGAACAACAAAGCATGGGGTAGAGCCAGAAAATACAGGAGCCACTAAAGTCTCTGGACCCCAAGGTACTATCAGAGAGGATTGTAAACAGCAAACTGGTGGTTAAGAAAGTCCTTTGGGAGAACACAGATAAATCTAATGGAGTTTTCATGGTCACATTACCCCAGGTGGTCACAAACCCTACACTGAGAGTGACACAATGAAAAATCAATCATTGTGTGATTCTTCTGCTTTGTCGTACACAAAATAACTGCCAAACCCATTCAGAATTCATCTTTATAGACCACTCAAGTCACTAGGTTTTTAGTATATCCTGTGTGCCCAAGAGTAGGGTGTGTGCTATGGAAGAGATGCTAAGCATAGATCCCTGTTCGTGAAGATTCTGCAATCTAAAAGGAAAATGAGTTGCACATAGACAAAAATATCTAGAGAATCTCCATCTATGTTCACATACTGGATGCATATTCAAGCCATGATGGTTATGAATTCAGAGAAGAAAAGACAAAGAGGAGTGGAAAAAATTGCACAGAGAATATGGTTTAGAAAGATATGAGTCATCCACCAGGCCCTGAAGGATAGATATCATCTGAGCCCCCAAAAAGTTAAAAGACAGTGTTCCATATGAGAAAACAGCAGTCAGTGCTAAACAAATTTCCAATGAACAATAAAAGTAGTAAAGAGAAGGAAAGTTGGGAGGGAGAAAGGATAACTTGGGGTAGCCGTTGGTAATAACCTTGAAAAGGAAAAGTGAAAATTATTCATTCTTTCATTAGTAAATTCATCAATAAATATTAAATTGATACCAATTAGGTGCCTGGGCACTTGTTCTAGGGCCTTAAATACCAAACCATTGGCTCCTGGACTATAGAAACCCCTTGAAGCCAAGCAATGCATGCCACCTACTCATTGGAAGTGATGAAAATACACATTTTTCATACCACCCAAAATGGGAAGATGTTATGAGGAAAAGCAACCCGGATTTTTCTAGGCCTCATCAACTCATAACTGGAAAAAATAACCAACTTGGGAGGAATGAAGCTGCCTCTTGTGCTAAGGTATCTCTTTTTCAGCATTTCACCCGCAGTGAGCTTGAGTCCACTTTACACCCTCACAATGTGTAGTGTGCCTCAAACACAGTATATGCCAATAAATATTTGTTCACCAGTCCTGCTCATTGTCTGCAAAGGCTCACAAAGGGTCAGGGCTAGAGTTGGTCAACTGTCCCAGGTGTCAATCAACCTAAGGCTGAGACCATGACATGTCCTCTGGGAGGTAGTGGCAGATTTTTCCTAATGCTTGATGAAATCAAGGCCAGGGGTCAGAGATGCTCACAGAAAGAAACATGTAATGGATATTGGTATTTAAAACAGAAAGCAGCACTGGTTTTCAGTTAATGTTTCATATCTAATAAAGAAAGCTAAATATCCATCGTTTTGATAGATTGCTATAAATGAAACATTAGAGGGGCTCTTAAACACCTTGTTTCAGATCTTCATTACTTGAAATTAATCTTGAGCAGTATATCACACCCAATATGGCTGGACTCCATTAAGTAGCTAGATAACATAGGCTATGCTTTGTCTAACAAGGACAGAATCCAGAAGGAATCTAACAATATGATTTTACCATTTCTGCAGCCCAAGAACATTGCAAACCAGAGCAGCAGAGAATGTTCTCCAGAAATTCTCAAATGTAACCCAGCATGACCCTGGAGGAAATATAGGAATGTTTTACAATCTATTCCAAAAAATAGCATAGTGACTATGCTTAATGTTTAATGTAGCATTAGCAAAGAGTAGAGACTGGTGAGACCTCAAATCTTCATCCTTGGCCCACCTGAGAATGGCAGCATCTCTGCTGCCTCCAGACTCCTTTGAGGACTTCCACAGAATCATCAGTGTTAGTGAAAACTTCTCTAGAATTGTCTGTGGCAAATTCTCTCATTATACAAAAGGAGACCAAAAGCTCAAAATGGGACAAATCCAGAAGGTGGGAAAGGAAGGGACACAAAGCCCAAACGCAACTAATAA
This sequence comes from Cynocephalus volans, assembly GCF_027409185.1. Lineage (NCBI taxonomy): Eukaryota > Metazoa > Chordata > Mammalia > Dermoptera > Cynocephalidae > Cynocephalus > Cynocephalus volans. The sequence continues at coordinate 94,010,008 of NC_084466.1, forward strand.
GCTGATCCAAAAAAAAAATAAATAAATAACTGCAAATCTCCAAGAATGGGGATAAGTCACACCTCCAAAGAACAGAGGTACTCTCTCTGCGACACTGGCTAACGTGTAGGGTACATGCCACAGGCGCGTTACAGAGGCTCCTGCATGTCCATACCACATGCTCACAAGCAGAGCCTGACATGGATTTTACCATTACAAGAGGTACAGGGGCAACCTGGCTAAGCAGACAGTGCTCCTTTAACCTTTACATTCAAAATTGCAAATTAAGACTGTTTACCAGAAGACCCTATGAAATCTATTTCTCAATGAGTCACTGAATTAAGAATTTTTTTAATTAAGTCAGAAACAAATGAAAACCTCTTCTGTATTAGTTTTGTCCATTTAGATCATCTCAATGAGATTTTGCTCCTAAAGCGAACAGAAAATGGAGCGGAGAAGGGCTCTGGGTCAGTCACTCCAACAGTGACTACCCAGCTATAATACAGGTGTTTTAGAATCACAGCCTGGCTCTACATCCCTCTAACAGGGAAGTTTCTCTAAAATGAAACAAGCATTTCACTGCAATGTGCCATTATCACACACTCCTGTATCTAAATATGTTTCATTTCACACTTCTGACCCACTTGAATGTCATCATTAGCTACCTGTCTTAACCATCCCATCCATCATTCATAGTAATCATAGTTAACATGTCTATCCTAGATACTCTTTTACATGCTTTGTTTTTCATATATTAACTCAATCATCCTAAGAACACCATAGGAAAAGTACTATTATTATCCCTATTTTAGAGGTGATGAAAACGAGCTTCAGGAAGGTGATCAACTATCTCACTTGCAGTCACTCCACAATTAAGTGGAAGACCTGGGATCTGAACTCAGCAATTTGGCTCCCTCAGTCTTGCTTTTACTCCCAACGCTGTATTGCATAGTTTTAGTTGTTCGCCTCAAAGCTGAATAATATGAACCCAGACACATAACCCGAGTGTAAGTTAGAAAAACTAAGTATCCTTAGGCACGCTTCTCCCCCATTCTTTCCACCTCATTCCTTACCCCTACTATTCAGCAATTAAATATTTCTTCTGCCCCCTTAAAGTATGCTTTTGATATTAAAATGGCCATAAGAAATCCCAGCAAGCACAGGAGTGATCAAAAACAGGCAATTTATTGTTTATTTTCATCATGTGGGTATATCCTTGATATTGATATTTTAGCTATTATTCTAGGTTTTGGGCATTTTGCTTGATTAGAAGAAAAAAAAGTTACATTTATTGAGCACTTGCTCACCACATGCCAGGTAATGTGCGTGGTGCTTTCACCTACATTGCTCTGTTTAATTTAAACCAAAAGCAAACTCACCAAAGGTAATTAATAAAATCCCGTTTTTAGAGACAAAGAAACATACTCAAAAAGGTTAATACTATACCCTGGCCAAGGAGATTCACCTAGGAGTGACGACATGCAGATTCAAGCAAAACCTGATCTAAAGCTGGGGCTATTTCTACAACAGTATGCTGAGTAGCAGATACTCTATCCTTTAAAACCAGAAACCATTCTTAGATTTTTTTCCCCCCTCTGAGCAGTGAGTCTACAGATTTACTGGTTGTTAAATGCTACTGACTCTAGCTAATTCTCAAATTAACTAGATTCCTTTTGGAGCTTGTAAAATGTGCTACACACTCAACTTCCGAATTTAGCATGCAAGATGATGACCACAGCAGGAAGGATGGTGCAACTTTCTTGTTAGAACAATGCACGCCTAAAAGCCTCCTTTTAATTTCTACCTTCTTTTACGAGGATTATGCGAGAGAGGACATACCTAGGATACTGCATATTAATTTCAACACTGCTAATACCCAAGATGTCCCCCCAATTTACTCTTCACTGACAATGTTAAAAGAAAATGATTTATGCAGATCAATCATCTCGCTCATCAAGTCCTACCCTGACAGCCAGCCTTCATCATTGCTATTTAAAAGGCACTGCTGACAGAAAAGACCGACTCTTTGATTAAGGGCCCTGTCTGGCTAACCTTTTATTTGAAGAATGATTGCCGCTGAGTGACAAATACTTTTCCATTCATTTCAAGGCAAAGATATTGACATTCAAATTCTTGATGGCTACACTGAGCAGATGCCACTGTTGGCAAGAGGCATGAGAGTAACAGCAGGTACACCATGGCTCTGGGGGCCAGGGGAAAAAGAATAAAACTGAAATACATATGCAGGCACTGGCCAAAGGCTCTCAACAAGTGAAAGCTGCGCGTCTCTCAGTCGATCCTCTTTCCTTAATAGTTATAAAAGGATATCGTTAGTAGTTTTGCCGCAGTCCCCTTCGTAAAAGTGCCCTTGCTTTACCTTGACCCTACTTGGAACTGCACGGGCAGCAAGGACTAGAAGCAAAAAGAGCTCAGGAGCATGCAGTTCCATTCCTAGCAAAAAACATCTTTTCTCCATTGTGAATTGCAGGATCCCAGCAGACCTCGGGCTCAGTGTACCAGCCTCCTGCCCACCCCACAGGACGTTGTGACCAGACACAAAGTGCATGATACACCTTAAAAATCACCCAGAAAAAACAAAACAGGAATATTTTATCCCATCTGCTAAGGAGAAAGTGGGAAAGAAATATAAGAAAGAGGCAGAGATTGACAGAACAGTATGCAAAAAGGACAAACTAAGTTTTTTTTTAAAGGCAATTTTTTTAATCCATTTCAGGTGGATTTAGACACTTGGTCAGCATCACATATACATATATATTACCCATATCTTCACAGAGTAGGATTATTTTGCTTGTTTTTATTTCTTAAATGTAAATATCACCTTAAGGGAAGTGGGAAAATTATGGATTAAGGAAAGCTATTTGTGACAAGAGCCATCACAAAGCCCCAAGATTAATCATTTCCAGGAACAAAATGAAAATACCCCAGCAGGTCATCAACAATCCCTTTTAAATCTCGCTGAGGTGTAATGTGTGGGTATCACACGCTTCACGAGGGAGAGAGCATCCGAAAAGCTGTAGTCCCAATGCTCCAACAAATTCCCCACAGTGGGGGAGATGGGTACAGCCAAGACACAGCCAGAACCTTCTCCCCATCACCCAGGGCCCAACAGGTGACCCACGCAGCAGAGTGGGGGAAAGCAAGAAGACTGCAAAGAGAGAGACAACCAAGGTTTGAATCCCATCTCTGCTACTTACTAGCTGAGGGACCTGGAGCAGGTTACTTTACCTGCCCAATCCTCTGTTATCCCATCTGCAAAATGGGGATGGAAATATTCCCCTTGCAGAGTTATCTGTGGATATTAAAAGATACAAAACAAAACAACTTCCCCTTACCTAAACTTCTTTTTCCCTCCTTTCTGCTCCTCCTCTCTCAATGGTTTGCATAAGAGTAGTCCATGAGGGGCATCGAAAAAGTATTTATAGTAACAGCCTACTTCCTTCATTGTGTAACAATGAGAGCAAATGAGATGATGCTCACTTTGAAGCACTTTCTGCATTTTACAACAATATAGAACGGTTTGCTCTTGTTACAGTTGCTCTCCACAAACGGGATGCTCCTAAACATTTTGATCTCTTCCCTAATTTCTTTCTCCCATCTACATTTATCATGGTGAGTGATAAATCAATAACCAATTAATTAATCAACAATCATACCATTATCTCTATTCCTTAGAACTATTAGTAATTGCTTCTGCCACTGTCTGCAAGGAGTACCTGGCAGAAGTGATGTTTCTTCCATAAACAGAAATTTATTGGCGGTTATTAGGAGCCAGACACTGGGACAAAGAAATGAATGAAAAATGCAAAATTCAGCCAAGTGGAGCAAACACACAAATAAAGAAATGATTTCAATGAGGCTGACCATGTAAGTTAAGTACAAAGGACAGCTGGGAGGGGGGTGACTACCTGGGGGAATCAGGGGAGATTTTATTGTGATGATATTTAGAGCAAGTCCTCACCGGGTGGGAAGGAAGAGTGGGTCACTTTGGGGAAGCAGAACGCCAGGTGCAAAGGCACAGAGGTCCAAGAGAGGTGGCCATGCTCAGCAGGGACAAGGGGACGTTCGAGTCACACTACAGATTTAAGACTTACTCCTTTAGGCAACGGGGAGTTTGTGCGTGGAACTGCCATCATCCAGGCCGTGGTTTAGAAACATCACCCTGACGAAAGGCTGGACACACAGACATTCTCTGAGTATCTACTCTGTGCTGGAAACTGAGACCCGGAGATAAAAGAGCTCTAACCCAATACCCCCACCCCCAGGAGGGAAGCTACGTGCACTCACTGCTCTCAAGTACAGCAGCTGCCCAATGAGGGGTGATGAGGCCCCATGGGCACTAGTACCTGTGGCTTTATGTTTGGCCTCGGAACCTACCCTTCATACCCAATCGGCTGGTGTGAGTTCCTGCTTTTCTTTGTCATTTCTATAGAGTCTGGTGCCAACTATGGATGACAGAGCTATGTCCTCCAGCTTTCTGCCATCCCTCACTGATGCTGGCCTATTGCTGCCCTCATCAGACATGCAGGGATCCTGTGGACTGCCTGATGACTCCCAAAAGCATCTCTAGAAGTGGGTAGGTCTCTATTCCAAGTCTCTACCCCTTACTCCCTGTATTGTACCCAGTACAAGCGTGGCAAAGACAATGCTATGTGATCGCCAAATCTTGTTTCACTGTCCTCTTCCCCGGCACACAGAAAGATAGCATTTGACAACCTCCTTTATAGTTAGTTTGGGTTCTGGTCAATATAGGAGAAAAGGGATGTAAGCCACTCCCAGGCCTGACCCTTAAAAACATCACAGTGCAGATCTCCCATATTAGTTTCCTAGGGCTAACAATTACCACAAACTTGGTGGCTTAAAACAACAGGAATTTATTCTCACACTTTAATGGATATCAGAAATTCAAAATTGAGATTTCAGTTGGGGCCACATTCTGTCCAAAGGCTCCAGGGGAGAATCCTTCCTTGCCTCTTCCAGCTTCTAGTGGCTCCCAGCACTCCTTGGCTTGTGACAGCACACTCCAATCTCTGTCTCCACATGGACTTCTTCCTTCTGTGTGTCTCTATGTCCAAATCTCCCTCTCCTTTCTCTTACCAAGACATCAGTTATTAGATTTAGGGCCCACTCTAAATCCAGTATGATTTCATCTCTTAAGTAATTACATCTACAAAGACTCTGTTCACAAATAAGGTCACATTCTGAGGTTCCAGGTGCACATGAATTTGGGGTGGGGGAGTCACCATTCAACCCACTAAACCCTGCACCCTGAAACGTTGGAGGTCTCATGATTCAGATGGTACAGCAACAAGATGTCAGAGCCTTCATCCAGCCAGATCCCTGAGTAACTGTATGAAGCCGGTTTCCCCCAATACCAGCCCTCACTGAGCATGTAAGGTGAGCAAAAATGAACCTTTGTGGTGTTAAGCCACTGAGGTTTCAGGGTTAAATTGTTACAACAGCAGAGCCTAGCCTGGCTTGGCTACCACTGCAAGGATGGTGCCCTAGCTCTGCAATTCAGACACTGTTTATGGGCCCAGGGCTAACATGCAGTGTTTTCATTTGGCTTCAATTTTTTGCTCAAAAGCCCTTTTAGGTTGCTCTTGCTGAATGTCCCAGGAATTTCTCCCAGAGCTTTGCTTGGCTTGGATGTGACTGTTTGGGAGGTTTCTTGTTTTCCCTGGGTAGCGCAATTAGGCTTTTGCTGATAACATCACTGTTTTCTCTACTGGTCCCGGAGGAGAATGTGGTGGCCAATGATAGTCAGCTCTTGCTTTTATTGGGGTGGGAGAGGGGGGGTAAAAGGGTTGAATGTAAATATTTTCCAGCTAAATTCATCCAAAAATGAACTAAGAAAAACAGTAGCTAGAGTCCTTTTCTTACAGAAGTAGAAAGAGCAAAAGGTTTTAGAGTCATGGTGACTTGGGTTAAAATTTCTCAGCTCTGCAAAGTTAATAGCTATGATGCTTTAAAATGTTACTTATTATCACAGAGCCCTAGTTCTCTTGCCTTTACAATAAATGAATGAATGAATGAATGAATGAATGAATGAATGAATGAATGAATGAATGAATAAAACGGGTTAATGCCCTTTTCCACAGGGTGGCTGTGAAGATTAAACGATACTACATACATGTTTAGGTGGGTGCTCTGATCACAGTAGTTACCAGATAATTGTGAACTTCCTCTGTTCCTATGGACAGGGCAATTTATTCCCACTTGGGTCTTCCTTCCCGTCTGAGGCAAGGTGATAACTAAGCTGTTATGAATCATGATCTGCAGCACGGGTCTCAACTATCTCCAAGGAAGAAAGTGTTTTCTGCCTTTTCTCTAGTAGATACTACCAGTCTATTCCTTGGAAATAGCTACAAGATAGTAGATAGACTAACTAATCTCTTTAACCAGGTGAGTTTTGCTCTTAAATATTTCATGACAGTTCATTTTGGTTTTCCAACTAGATTGAAAGGTCTCTGAAGGTAGGGACTGTGTCTTACCCGACTTCTATAAACTCCACAGCAGTCAGCACAAACTGACCAGAGGTGCCTCCCCCATACTCACTGACCGACTACCGAGAACAGGGACAGGTTTCCATGATTAAGACAGGATGTGGCCTCCACTAACATGGAGGTTCACAAGTATCAGTTAGCAGGCATACCCACAAAGCAGAGGGAAGGCAGCAGAAGTTGAAACACTTAAGAAATGGACCAAGAAGAGGCAGGATTCTTCTCTACTCTGGGGATATGGTAGATCTCCACAGAAATGAATCAACTAATAGTGTGTTTATCACCCCCTCCCCAGCTGGATCAGCAAAACATACTCTTAGAGTTGTGTGAATATATAAATTATATGTTATACATTGCACAGTACATATCAGATAACATGTGTGTTATATATAAATATGCAATGCACATTTATAGGGCCTGCTTTGTGCTGGGACTGTTCTAAGTGTTTTATCAATATATTAACTCACTTAGTCTTCACAACTCCACATCACAGGTGTTATTGTTATTACCATCTTACAATGAGGAAACTAAAACCCAGACAGATTAACTTGCCCACAAGCACAGAACTAGTGAATAGCAAGGCCAGGATTCAGATCCTGACAGCCTGGCTCTGAAGCTGTGCCCTCAACCCCCAGACCACACTGCCTCTCAAGCGGGAGTCAGGGAAGTTGAAAAGTGAGCCCCAGTCAGGACGGTACCCAGCAGAGGAGGCTTACACACCTAAATAGATCTTGAAGAGACAGCCCTTCAACGAAAGAAGCCTATTGGTAGGAGCAGGGGACTGATGTGGCAGGCACAGATGCAATGGGACAGCTCTGTGTAAGAAAAGAGCTGGTGACAACACATCTCAGCAATAATGGGAGCCACAATGAAGCAACCTCCGAAATGCATACCTTTGGTCTGAGAAAGGACTAAGTCACAATTAACGCCCTGAAGAGCAGCCACATATGAGGGCCCAGGAACACACAGCTCTGGCAGACTGAAGACAAAGGAAATGGAAGGGGCTGGGAAGAGGTTCCAGAAAGCCTTGTTGGGTCAGCCCTGAGTTTCACGTCTTTAATGTACAAACTGCAAGTGGCATGAGACAGGCAGCTTTCTCACTGCCCTGCAAAGCTCAGCAGCTCACAACCTGCCCTTGCTTACCATCACTGAGTAAATCATTCCAGTTTCCTCCAGAGTTGGCCTTGTTCCATCATAAACAGAGAGCAGACCAGAGCTCCCCACTCAAGGTTGTCATCAGAAGCGGGGAGGGCACCAGAGCTCCCTCCCAGGCTCTGCAGCCCTCCTGGGCAATCTCTCCTCCTCCCTCCCGAAGCATTTCGGAATGAGCAATATTTGACTGTTGATTCTTTCATCTCTACTGCTTTGAAAACCTCAAACGTCATATCAGATCTACAACAAAGAGTGGGGACTTCAGGGGTTGACAGCACGGCCATAATTAAAGACAACCATCAATGGGCTGCCATGTTAAACAATGCCACATTATAGCTGCTCCAAAACCAACTGTTTACCTTTCAGACATTTCTATGGAAAGGTTTAAACAGGTGCTGTTTAAATTGCTGTCATAAAAGATATGCAAACAGGAGATAGGAACTTTTCTTCTGCCTAAGACAGGGTGTAAGGTACAGCACACTATTCCCTTGCTAACAGTGTCCACCTGACTTACCCAGGGGAAATAATCTCTGGTAAATGATAAAAAATATGAATACAAAAACAGCATTGAAAATATGACAAGGATACAGCCAAAGATGGAAGGGGAAACAATCCCCCAAATTTCCATGTTTAGTTCCTTATGGCTCGTGGACCTCAGTTTCCCCCTTTGTAAAATAAGGTTACATTTCAAGCTTGAGTTGACATGCAGAACACTTTTTCTGAATCCAGTCCAATAGACAGAACAGGAAAACTTAAGGTTTTGAGGGTGGATCCAGGTCCCTCCTGCCTCACTATGCCCCCAAAAGATCTCTGTAACTTTGAAAACAACTAGACTCAATCATTTCTGTGAGTTGTTCAAGGACTAAAATTCTATGATTCTCAAGAAAAAAAGAAGCTGTAAAACACTTATTCCATCTTTGGTCCACAATTTTTCTCACTATTCAGCATTTAAACAGCACTAAATGAAAGTGGTCCCAATTTGACGAATAATAAAAGAAATTGTAAACAGCTTCTCTGCTTCTTGAGTTTGGGGTAGGGGTAACAAAGGGAAAGAGACAGACATTAAAGCAAATTATAATAGTCTCCGGTTTGCAAGCTGAACTCCTCAGCTGGGTATTCACTGCAGGCCCCGTGTCCCAGCTCCCAGCAGGCCTGAGGTGAGCAGAAGAAACATGCTCCTCACTTTTTTTTCTGCCTTGGAATCTGATGACAGTTCCATGAGGCCAGCACTTGTCACGTGTCCAGGTCTACCCATACACTGGTGACCCATGGAGGTTTCTAGAATTCCTGAAAAGTAAGTCCATTCAAAGACACCTAGGAACATTGGTTCCTTGGATGATGCAAAAGAATTAAGGTAGGAACAAGACAGCTGCTCTGTAGAGCCACCAAGATCCCCTTGGAGCAACTCAAGCAGAGACCCCTCAGTGGGATTTGGGAGGTCTCCTCACGCTCAAGGGCTGCTCACCTCCTCACGTGTGTAACTCACACATGGTGGGGGACCATTGGGCTGGGATCATGTCAGCTGTGGTTAAGGCCCCACAGGAGACATCATGACTCACTATGTTGACCACTGGTGGAATTTTTCAATACCTGAGGATGCAACACTGTTACAGTAAGTATAATGAGTTGTCGCTTGTTTCTTTGCAGACCAAAGATCATAAAAATTTATGAGGAAAATCTCCAGTGTTTGTTTAGGACAGACCTAAAGAATTACAACAGCTGAATATGACCTCTTTCTATATAAATAATGAGAATCCTTGATAGGCCTCTCCCAGTGGTGCCCCACAAAACCTTCAAAGAGAAAGACCACAAAGAGCCTCACTTCTACGAAGGGAGAGCTGACTCCAGTTCGTTCCAATTGACTAGGACAGAGCCAAGTGAAGGTAGATAAAACAAAACTCTTCCTGACTGAGGCAGGGCCAGGGATCCTCCCCACCCCTCTCACCCCTGACATCATTGGAGCCTTGTTTCAGTCCAGCCTGGAGAGCTCCATTTTGAAAACAATGACCCTTTATGGAGAGCTTTCACCCCAGCTTAAGTTCTAAAAGTCAAAGAGCCAATATGTCTGAGCTGGAGAAAGCTCAACTCAAGAATCTGGGAAAACTGCCTTGGGTAGTTTGTATTTAGTGGTAATATCTTCTCCTCTAACTTGCCTGGCTGTCGCATTTTTAGAATGGAACCAGATCTAAACAAAGCAAAAAAAAAAGTGTTTGAGATAGGCTACTGATCACTGGTTTATTTTTTGAGCTGACAAGCCACACAGTTTTCCATGCATGGTTACATTATCGTAATATGCTTTGTCATAAATTTACTATATCCTTCTGCCTGTCTATAAAATTGTCTGCTCTTCATCTTTCTACATTTGGCCTGCATACGGAACTTTTAACTTAAAATATCTAACAATATGTCATATCCACCAGATACATGACAGCTATTTCTAAGATACATAATATTATTAATTGTTTTTGAATGTAATTGAACTGTTATGAATCCAAAAAGTATAAAAATGACATTTAGCCATCAACAGTTCTTGAAACATTATATACACAAAAGAAGAAATACTAACAAGTCCAACAGTACTCATAATTTCAAAATTATACCCTTTGAAGCCAAAATGACATTAAGAGAAACAGAAAGGATGTAAGAACTTAAAAATAAAATTGTAATGCTTGAAAATATTAAACTTGCCTTGTGATAAAAATTAAGTGTGAACTAAATTATTTTTTATGTTTGCAGAACTGTCAAACAACCGTGCTGTCTCAAACTATTTGAAGAGAGAGGGCTGGAGCATGTGGAATGGATCTGGAAGATACAGATAGTGGGGAGGGATGAGCAAGCAGATTGACTTCCATTACTCATGCTCACTTAGAATTCACTGAGCACCTACTATGAGCTCATACTGCGTGCAACGTATCATGTCTCATGGAGGGTAAAAAAGAAAAAGACAAGGCTAAGTCTTAAAGGAGCTCACAAACTCACTGAGGAGACAAGAGAGAGATGCACAAAGTTTTAAAATAATGAAGCAAAACGATCTTCGATTAAATGCTCAAATAAAAGTTCTGGTAAGTAATGGGACTGGCGGGTGTTAAAGGAGGAAGAACTCAATGTGGGCCAGGGCAGTGCAAGAGGCTCCATGTAAGAGCTAGAACTTCAGCTGGATCTTGAAGACTGAGTCATACTTAGCAAGATATAAAGAACGCCAGAGGGCATTTATAACAGGGGAGGCATCTTAAACAATGGCCCAAAGGCTGAAACAAATATAACTTGCTGGAGTAAGGGTGAGCTGAAACTCCAGAGGCCTAGACTCAGGTTACCCACAACTCAGGGACATGGAAAATATTCTGCCCCATTGTTTCTCATGGCCAGCTTCATCAGAGTCCTACTGGACTCGAAAATCTGAGGCTCCCAGTGTCCCCCTCTCACCAGGCCTGCTGCACTTGACCCATACAGGACCCCACTCATGACCATGAGTCAGAAACTTCCTTTCCTCAGCTCCAAAGGCTATGCTTATTTTTTGAACCCATCAAATTGGGCAGATCTGGAAGTGGTCACTCCCTTCATTATTTAACAGGTTACAACCTTCTGATTGTAGCCTCTCTGAACTATCATGAGATCAGTGGTTCCTAACCAGGGGTGACTTTGACCCCTAAAGGACATTTGGTGATGTCTGGAGACATTTTTGATCGTCACAAAGGGGGTGTTACTGGTATCTAGTGGTAGATCCCAGGGATGCTGCTACATATCCTTGAACCCACTGGACAGCCTCCTTCCACAAAGAATTATCTGGCCCAAAATGTCAATAGTGGTGAGGCTGACATGAATACTATACAAGCATTCACAATATTTTTCTTTTTTATTTTATTTATTTTATTTTCTTAATTTTATTTTATCGATATACAATGCGGTTCATTATTGTTGCCCATTACCGAAAACTCCCTCCCTTCTCCCTCTCCCCCCTCCCACCCAACAATGTCCTTTCTGTTTGCTTGTCGTACCAACTTCAAGGAATTGCAGTTGTTATGTTTTCTTCCCCCCCACCCCGTTTGTGTGTGTGTGTGTGTGTGTGTGTGTGTGAATTTATTTATTTATTTTTAGCTCCCACCAATAAGTGAGAACATGTGGTATTTCTCTTTCTGTGCCTGACTTGTTTCACTTAATATAATTCTCTCAAGGTCCATCCATGTTGTTGCAAATGGCAGTATTTCATTCGTTTTTAAGGCAGAGTAGTATTCCATTGTGTAGACATACCACATTTTCCTTATCCACTCATCCGCTGATGGACATTTGGGCTGGTTCCAACTCTTGGCTATTGTAAAGAGTGCTGCAGTGAACATGGGGGAACAGGTATACCTTCGACTTGATGATTTCCATTCCTCTGGGTATATTCCCAGCAGTGGGATAGCTGGGTCATATGGTAGATCTATCTGCAATTGTTTGAGGAACCTCCATACCATTTTCCATAGAGGCTGCACCATTTTGCAGTCCCACCAACAATGTATGAGAGTTCCTTTTTCTCCGCAACCTCGCCAGCATTTATCGTTCAGAGTCTTTTGGATTTTAGCCATCCTAACTGGGGTGAGATGGTATCTCAGTGTGGTTTTGATTTGCATTTCCCGGATGCTGAGTGATGTTGAGCATTTTTTCATATGTCTGTTGGCCATTTGTATATCTTCCTTAGAGAAATGCCTGCTTAGCTCTTTTGACCATTTTTTATTTGGGTTGCTTGCTTTTTTCTTGTAAAGTTGTTTGAGTTCCTTGTATATTCTGGATATTAATCCTTTGTCAGATGTATATTTTGCAAATATTTTCTCCCACTCTGTTGGTTGTCTTTTAACTCTGTTAATTGCTTCTTTTGCTGTGCAGAAGCTTTTTAGTTTGATATAATCCCATTTGTTTATTTTTCCTTTGGTTGCCCATGCTTTTGGGGTCGTATTCATGAAGTCTGTGTCCAGTCCTATTTCCTGAAGTGTCTCTCCTATGTTCTCTTTAAGAAGTTTTATTGTTTCAGGGTGTATGTTTAATTCTTTAATCCACTTTAAGTTGATTTCAGTGTATGGTGAAAGGTATGGGTCTAGTTTCATTCTCCTGCATATTGATATCCAGTTCTCCCAGCACCATTTGCTGAAGAGGCAGTCCCTTCCCCAGGGTATAGGCTTGGTGCCTTTGTCAAAGATCAGATGGCTGTAGGTGTGTGGGTTGATTTCTGGATTTTCTATTATATTCCATTGATGTGTATCTGTTTTTATGCTAGTACCATACTGTTTTGGTTATTATAGCTTTGTAGTATAGTTTAAAGTCAGGTAGTGTTATGCCTCCAGCTTTATTTTTTTGCTCAGCGTTGCTTTGGCTATGCATGGTCTTTTGTTATTCCATATAAATGTCTGGATAGTTCTTTCCATTTCTGAGAAAAATGTGATTGGAATTTTGATGGGGATTGCATTAAATTTGTATATCACTTTGGGTAGTATGGACATTTTCACTATGTTGATTCTTCCAATCCAAGAGCATGGGATATCTTTCCATCTTCTTGTATCCTCTCTAATTTCTCTCAGCAGTGGTTTGTAGTTCTCATTATAGAGATTTTTCACATCCTTGGTTAACTCAATTCCTAAGTATTTTATTTTTTTGGTGGCTATTGTAAATGGGCAGGCTTTCTTGATTTCTCGTTCTGCATGTTCACTATTGGAGAATAGAAATGCTACTGATTTTTGTGTGTTGATTTTGTATCCTTCTACTTTACTGAAATCTTTTATCAACTCCAAGAGTTTTTTTGTAGAGGCTTTAGGCTGTTCAATATATAGGATCATGTCATCTGCAAAAAGGGACAGTTTGACTTCAACTTTTCCGATCTGGATGCCCTTTATTTCCTTCTCTTCTCGGATTGCTCTGGCTAGGACTTCCAACACTATGTTGAATAGGAGTGGTGAGAGTGGGCATCCTTGTCTAGTTCCTGTTCTTAAAGGAAAAGCTTTCAGCTTTTCCCCATTCAGGATAATATTGGCAGTGGGTTTATCATATATGGCTTTAATTATGTTGAGATACTTTCCCTCTATACCTAACTTATAGAGGGTCTTTGTGACGAATCAGTGTAGAATTTTATCGAATGCTTTTTCACCATCTATAGAGATGATCATATGGTCCTTGTGTTTGACTTTATTAATATAGTGTATCACATTTATTGATTTGCGTATGTTGAACCAACCTTGCATCACTGGGATGAATCCCACTTGATCGTGGTGAATTATTTTACGTATGTGTTGCTGTATTCTGTTTGCTAGTATTTTATTGAGGATTTTTGCATCTATATTCATCAAGGATATCAGCCTGTAGTTTTCTTTTTTGGTTATATCGTTACCTGGTTTTGGTATCAGGATGATGTTTGCTTCATACAATGAGTTTGGGAGATTTGCATCTGTTTCAATTTTTTGGAATAGTTTGTAAAGAATGGGTGTCAATTCCTCTTTGAATGTTTGGTAATATTCTGCTGTGAATCCATCTGGTCCTGGGCTTTTCTTTGTTGGGAGCTTTCTGATAACAGCTTCAATCTCCTTTATTGTTATTGGTTATTGTTTTTTGGGTTTCAATTTCATTCAGTTCTGCTCTGATCTTAATGATTTCTTTCCGTCTGCTAACTTTAGGTTTGGATTGTTCTTGTTTTTCTAGTTCTTTAAGGTGAAGTGTTAGGTTGTTCACTTGCCATCTTTCTATTCTTCTGAAGTGAGCATTTAATGCAATAAATTTTCCCCTCAATACTGCTTTTGCAGTATCCCACAGGTTTTGGTATGATGTATCATTGTTTTCATTAGTTTCAATAAACTTTTTGATTTCCTGCTTGATTTCTTCTTGGACCCATATGTCATTAAGTAGAATGCTGTTTAATTTCCATGTGTTTGTATAGTTTGCAGAGTTTTGTTTGTTATTAATTTCTAGTTTTAATCCATTGTGGTCTGAGAAGATACATGGGATAATTCCAATTTTTTTGAATTTATTCAGACTTGATTTGTGACCTAATATGTGATCTATCCTGGAGAATGATCCATGTGCTGATGAGAAGAATGAATATTCTGAGGTTGTTGGGTGGAATGTTCTGTAGATATCTGCCAATTCCAATTGGTCTAGAGTCTTGTTGAGATCTTATGTTTCTCTACTGATTCTTTGCCTAGATGATCTGTCTAATATTGACAGTGGGGTGTTCAGGTCCCCTGCTATTATGGTATTAGTGTCTATTTCCTTCTTTAGGTCTAATAGCGTTTGTTTTATAAATCTGGCTGCTCCAACATTGGTTGCATACATATTTATGATTGTTATGTCTTCTTGATGGATCAGTCCTTTTATCATTAAGTAGTGTCCCTCATTGTCTCTTTTTATGGTTTTTAGTTTAAAGTCTATTTTGTCAGATATAAGAATAGCTACTCCAGCTCGTTTTTCTTTTCTGTTTGCATGGTAAATCTTTTTCCATCCTTTCACTCTTAGTCTATGTGAATCTTTATGGGTGAGGTGGGTCTCTTGTAGGCAGCATATAGTTGGGTCCTCCTTTTTGATCCAGTCAGCCAGTCTGTGTCGTTTGATTGGGGAATTTAAGCCTTTTACATTAAGAGTTGTTATTGAAAGGTGTTGATTTATTCCTAGCATTTTATTGGTTGTTTGGTTGTCTTAGGTGTCTTTTGTTCCTTGCTTTCTGATTTACTGTTTGCTTTCTGTGTTTGTTGGTTCCTTAGGTTGTAGATAGCCTTTTTGTTTGTTTTCTCTTCATGAATGTCATTTTCATTATACTAGTGGGTTTTGATTTTTCTTGGGTTCTTATGGCAGTGGTAGTTATTTTTCAGGAACCAAACCCAGTACTCCCTTGAGAATTTCTTGTAAGGGTGGTCATGTGGTGGTGAACTCCTGCTGTTTTTGTTTGTCTGAGAAATATACTATTTGCCCTTCATTTCGGAAGGATAGCCTTGCAGGGTAGAGTATTCTTGGCTGACAATCTCTGTCTTTTAGTATTTTGAAAATATCATCCCATTCCTTTCTGGCTTTTAGGGTTTGTGATGAAAAGTCTGATGTTAGCCTGATTGGGGCTCCCTTATAGGTGATTTGACGCTTCTCTCTTGCAGCTTTTAAGATTCTCTCTTTGTCTTTGAGTTTTGCCAATTTGACTATAACCTGTCTTGGAGAAGGCCTTTTTGGGTTGAATACATTTGGAGATCGTTGAGCTTCCTGGATCTGAAGATCTGTGATTTTTCCTATACCTGGGAAGTTTTCTGCCACTATTTTGTTGAATATGTTTTCAATGCAATCTCTGTTTTCCTCCCCTTCTGTCATACCCATGACTTGGATATTTGAGCGCTTAAGGTTGTCTGATATCTCTCTCAGATTTTCTCCAATGCCTTTGATTCTTTTTTCTTTTTTTCTTTTTGTCTGCTTGTGTTATTTCAAACAGCCCATCTTCAAGTTCAGAGGTTCTCTCTTCAACTTCTGCAAGCCTGCTTGTTAAACTCTGCCTTGTGTTTTTTATTTCACTGAATAACTTCTTCAGTTCAGCAAGTTCTGCTACATTTTTTTCCAGGACATTGATTTCCTTGTACATTTCCTCCTTCAGGTCCTGTATACTTTTCCTTGTTTCATCATGATGTCTAGCTGAGTTTTCTTGTATCTCATTCAGTTTCCTTAGATTTATCACTCGAAATTCCTTGTCAGTCATTTCAAGGGCTTCTTGTTCTATAGGATCTAGAGCTTGAGATTTATTATCTTTTGGTGGTGTACTTTCTTGATTTTTCGTATTTCTGGTATCTTTTCTTTGATGTTTCTTCATTGTGGCAGGGGGTTTCACAGTCCACAGATCAGATGAAATGAGTACAGTATCTTCTGTTCCACTGGGCAGTCTGATGAACACAGCAGGCAGACTCAGAGGAGAATCGGTAGCAGCGCACGGAGTCCCCGGTCTGAGTGCAGCCGCCACCAGTCGGCTCCAGCTCGGCTCCATATGTTGGGGCACCTGGGTCTGGAGGGCCCTGATGTTCGGGTGAGGAGGGGCCGCCGCTGCCGCTGCCACTGCTGCCGCCGCCGGGTGAGGAGGCGGTACCGCTGCTGCTGCTGCTGCTGCCGCCACCGCCACCGCTCCGGTGCCAGGTACGGTTCCTGCTGGTGCAGTTGTTATGGTTACTTCTACTGAGTGCTGCCCAGGAGATCCCAGTTGAGTGACATTCACTGTATAATCAGTCATTGGATACAGATCCAAACACACTACCGGAGTTCATTCCCTCGTTGTGAAGTTAAATGATATTACATGATAAAAGTTATCCAGATACCACTTTGACCCAGAACTTTAAACTGCTTCTGCTCTCCAGGGTGGGAACTTTCAGCCCCGTCTCCCTGCTCATCCAAGCTCCGCCTAGCCCCACAATATTTTTATGAACAAATTTATTATAAAAAGACGGAGAAATTTTTAAATTTTTTTCTTTTTTTTTTTTTTGTCTTTTTTTCGTGACCGGCACTCAGCCAGTGAGTACACCGGTCAGTCCTATATAGGATCCGAACCCGCGGCGGGAGCGTTGCCGCGCTGCCAGCGCAGCACTCTACCAAGTGCGCCACGGGCTCGGCCCAATTTTTTTCATTTTTAATCAACACATATCAAACATGTATACAACATAATGATCAAATTAGGGTAATTAGCACATCCATCACCTGAGAGATTTATCATTTCTTTGTGGCTAGAACATTCAAAATCCTCTCTTCTAGCTCTTTTAAAATATACAATATATTATTGTTAACTATAGTCATTCTACTGTGCAATGGAATACTAGAATTTATTCCTCCTATCTAACTGTAACTTTGTACCCACTGACCGCCCTCTTCCCATTTCCCTCTGCCCCCTACCCTCTCCAGCCTCTGGTAACCACTATTCTACTTCCACTCCTATGAGATCAATATTTTTAAATTCTACATATGAGTGACTTTACCCAGACACATCCATTTCTGGAAGGCTTACCCCAAATTCCAAGATACTTCCCAGTGATTTATCGCTCCCTACCCCACTCCCCCCACCAAAAAAATAAGAGGAATGCACTGAGGAGAGTGGCACTCTGGCTATGAAATATGCCTCCACTCTCACAAATGATACACTCATACCTAAACCCAGCTAGAAAGGAGAGAGTATCAAAAGCCAGGGCATCTTGCATCTTTCATGCCCTTCCAAAGCTAGACACACTTCAGGTACTTACATTTTAGTAGGTAGAAACGTCATTATCCAAATGTTTGCTATTTGAGGACTTTCAGTCTTTAGTTTACATAGAGAAACAAAAGCCATCATAACTTGAAAGTATTCACTAGTGACTTGACCATTTATAAAATTGGTTCCCACTCAAACATCCCTTCCAAGGTACACCCAGCCCTGATGCTTGTGTCAACAGCTTAATCCTGTCCGATGATCAAATGTTATATAAGCCCCTGGTGCAAATCAAGGGCAAACTGAAACAAACTTTTGCAAAACGTGGGATTTCATAAACTCAACAGAGGTGATGCAGAAATGCTCAATCTACACTCACCCTTGGACCAAATGAAAAAGCAAAAATCAAGAGAGTAACAAAATTTTTTGAAAACTGATTTAAATATTGAAGGTTTAAGAAATGCTCTTAGAAATTTTATAAAGTCCTAATTTTTCAAAAACAAACAACTTTTATGATTATACGGTGGTAATGTTGCCAGCATGTAACCTTGTCAGAAAACTTATGGGAAAAAATTAAATGAATAGTTGAACTTTTTGTTCTAAGAATTAGAGCATAGTTGCAATGACAACCAAAAATGTTTTTGATACAAAATATCTATATATAATTCTGAGTTTCAACTTTCATGATTAAATTTCAAACTTTTTTTCATGTTTATTATGACATGTTGCTTTCTATTTAAGGCGATGCACCTTAGGTGGTTCTGTGTCAGTACTAATTTCACTAGACCACAGGCCTCCCCTTAAAAATCTGGACTACTTACAGCAAAAGCGGAGCTACAAGACAGGCTGAATCCCCTGCCCAGCCTTACCTCCCTGCCTAACTTGCCTTTCCCATGGCTGGTGATACAATCTCTGTACCACAACACTCTTCTTCATAGAAATCTCCCACCCTGTCTGACAACCTTAACTGACTCCCAAAAAGTCGGGACTAGAAGGTATCAGGAAAGTCTGAAAGCAGAAACAAAACGTCCTGCAAAAGCCATACCCAAATCCCATCACTCCTAGAACAAAATTCCAACTCCTAACCAGAGCCCACCAGACGCTAGCTAGTCTGGCTCCTGTCTGCCTCTTCAACCTCATCTTAAATCTCTTTAAGCCTCTTCACCCCTCTATAACTAATCAGCCTCCGCAATCTCCTCCCTGGTCCTCAAACTTGCCAAGCCTTTTCATACCTTGTGGCCTTTGCAAGGGCTGTCCCCTGCCTGAAATGTTTCTCCCCAGTTCTTTCCATTCTGATTCACAAGTCTCAGCATAAATGTCCCCTCTTGAAATGATTTTCTTTCCATCCTATTTAAAGTACCCTCAATACTCTACATGTACTTAGTAGGTGTTGAAAAACTATTTTTTGAATGGATGAATGAATGAATGAATCCATGGATGGAAGGAGGAACAAATGGAGGGAGAGAGGGATGGATGAACAGATGGAGTTAACCAGTGCAGGAGAATCAGCCAATATCTGCTGTCAATAGCCATTATCCCCTACGGCCATTTTCCAAGCAATTGTTTCTCTCCCTTGGATCATTTGAGACTGAATCAGTGAATCCAAAGCTAGGCAGGGAAGAGCCTGATTAAGGTCACCACACCAAGCCCCAGGGATGGTTCCCTATCATCCCTTTTCTCGTGCTTTATGTCAAGTTTTATTTCCAGCCCCTCCAGTGGCAAGGTGTCTATTACCTCCCCACGGACTCATCTACACACGCTCCCCATTGTGAAATTTGTCCTGATTTTCCCAGCCTGAATTCCTCTCTGTTTAACTTCACCCCATTACTCACAGCTATCTCCCCCTGGACTACAGCAAATGACAACACTGTTGAACTCACTTTCTCCTCTGGCTTCCCACAACTTCCCAATTCGGCTCCCTATTCCTTGATGCAAGAGTGTGGCATGAGATCCCAGCAAGAAAAGCTTACCCAAATGTTCTGAAGTAGAGCTGGGTCCCCACCAGCCTCACCTCTCCCACCCCACCTTCTCTCTCTCATCCATCATTCCCTTGCCCCTCCCCCGCAACCCCCACAAGGCCAATCTGGTTATATTTTCCCATTACACAATTCTTTCAAAATACAGTCCTATGCTCGAATATGCACAGAACGCTTCCAGAAGGCTACACAAGAAGTTGTTAGTGATGGGGGCCTCTGGAAAGAGCTGTGGGGAGGAAGACTTTCCTTTTGCTGATACTTTTTAGTGCTATTTGCATTTTTAACTGCTTGCACATACAACTGTAGTAAAAGACACATAGTTTACCACTGTTACCATTACTAAGTATACGGTTCAGTGGTATTAAGTACATTCACATTGTTGCACAACTATCACCACCATTTGTAAAACTTTTTCAACTAAAAAATTTTTAATTAAATTTTTAAAAGCACAGTTCTTGATCAACTGGCTACACAAGACAAATAGGAACAGAAACTCGTATGCCATGGCTGGCATGAGTAATCGAAAATAAATTCAATGTTGCCTAGCCATATTTGATATATCAAAAACTTTAAAGTACAGGGTGACAGATACCTGATAAACAAAAAATAAAAAACCCTAAAAAGAAGGGGAGAAAAAGGAATGAAATACAAAAAAATAAAGAAATAAAGACAGTTTTACCCCCTACCACCAAACTTATAATAATGATGGACCAAAATAAGTCTGTACGTTTGCATTCAAGTATAGAGAACAAAACATCTTAACAAAACAGAATTATGGCTATCACAGCAGTTTGTGAAAAAAAATTATTAGCTTTATTACTACAAAAGTAGTTTCAATAGGAGTCTTCCAGCTGTTAAATGTGATCATCAGAATACTGCCAATTTTCTAGGCCACACAGTCTTTTTGTGCTGTGCAGAACGTGTTGCAATTAAGGGATTTTCTCCCTTCTTAATAATTCTCAGATTTGGAAGGTTTTTCTTGTAACAATCCAAGTGATAGTATCATAGTCAGCTCCTTTTATATAATTTTATAACTTGCTGGATGGAAGTGGCAAAGACTGCCACATACAGGGATGGTGGTTTTGCGTGTCTCTATTAGCTGTACTCAAAGTCAAACTTCCCCAATCTGACAGCATGAAGATCGAAGTAAACCTCTGATTGCAATTTCTGAAATCAAAACACTCCCTCAAATCCTACATATTTCACAGGACATGTACACTCTGCTGTTTCTGATGGGTTCCAGTTTCCATTATGTCTGACTTCTTAGAGTAAGTGTTCTTTCGGCACTGATAGCTCAGTTCTGACACTGGCCAATTCAAGAAAGACTACAGGTCTGAAATAGGGAGGGATGTCTAGGAAATCAGTTATGTTTATTCAAAAACAGAAACAAAAACAAAACCCTAACACATTTTTAATTTGCAACTTAATCCTATTTGTTCCAATTCTCTCTCTCTCTCTCTCTTTCATGCATGCACACGTGTGCACACACACACAATCATGTTGTACTATAATACAGTTGTTTTTTATACTAAAGAACCCCAAAGAGCCACCTAACTATCATAGAAAAGTATTCTGACATGACATACCAGCAGTCTTTTCTAGGTTGAATGAGGTTCATTTAATGTAACAGAAACTGGGACTGAGGGACCACATTCACAGAAAAGGTACAAAACTTACAGAAATACCTAGGTGTCTGATTCTAGCTGGAGACTCTGAAAATGGTATATGAACTGAAATGAAAAATAATGGCAGAGTGTAAATAATAAAATACTAGACTAGAATCTGGGATATTAAAAGCCCAACTCCAATGTTTACCAGCTGGGTGTATTTCCTTAAGTAAGTTAGTTACAACCTGATAGGTTCCTCAGCCATAAAATAGTATGATTATTAACCATCTGATGTACAAGGTTCTGATGGGAATAAAACAGATAATGCACAGTGGAGAAATTACTAAGGATATTTGTACAATAATTTGTCCCTTTTCTGTCCTATAGAGAAGTACGCCCTATAAAGTACATCAATAAGGGAGAATGGGCTGCCCAGTACAGGTACCAGCCCAACTTTTGGGAGTGGTGAGATGCTGAAACCAGGGCAAGCGGGTGCTGTATTAGATTCCCGTTGCTGCTGTAACAAATTACCACAAAATAGGTGGCTTAAAACAGAAATGTATTCTCCCATAGTTCTGCAGGCTAAAAGTCTGAAAGCAATATCACTGGGACATGCTCCTTCCAGAGGCTCTAGGCGAGAACCTGTTCCTTATCTCTTCCAGCTCCTGACGCCTGCCAGCATTCTGTGGCTTGTGGCTCCATCACTCCACTCTCCAAGGCCAGTATCTTCACATCTGCTCTATCTTCACATCACATTCTCCTCTGTGTGGGGGTCAAATCACCCTGTGCTTCATTCATAAGGATGTATGTGATTACATTTAGGACCTACCTGGATAATCTAAGACAATCCCCCTATCTGAAGATTCTTAACGTAATCACATCCACAAAGACAATGTCATATAAGGTAACACTTATAGGTTCCAGGAATTAGGACCTAACATCTTGGGGGGAGAGGAGGACATTTTGAGCCTACCCTAGGTAACAAAGACACAACGTGCAAAAATACCAGGAAAAAACCCTGATCAAATAACTTTAAAATTCAAATTGTCCCTTGAAGTAGAAATCATGTCAAGCTTTTGACTTAATTTACACTGGTAGATGAATGAATGATAGTTTTCTTGACAGCACTAAGACCGAATCATTTAAATGGATGTGAATTTGGCTTGAGAGGAAAAATATCAAAGAACAGAAAGGTGAGGCTAGCAGGACAGGTCAGTAGAAGCCAGGCATTAGAAAAGCACGCAAATCCCAGGGAGGGGCTCAGAAGGAGGAAGCAGAAAAAGCTCCTACCTGAGCTGAGAGCCACAGGCCATAAGGGAAATGAGAAGTTCTGTCTACCAAATGTCATTCATCAAGTTCATTTTTCAGTCCTTCAGCAAATGCTCTTTGAGCACATGCGACATACCAGGCACTGGCCATGGCACTGGGGATAGCGCAGCAAGTCAATCAGATAAAAATGCTTCCTCTCTTAAGTTAGTTCAATACAGCAACTGTTTATAGAGGACCTACTATGTGTTGGGTACTTTGGTGAACAAGATAAAATCAATTCCTGCACCGAACTCACTTTGCAAAAGTCAGTCAGTGATATTTCCAAGAAATTAGCCCATATCTTCCAAGGTGAACACCCAGCCCTCCAAATAATCTATCCCGCTGAAGGTCAGTACAGAAGCTTGGAGCACTTAGACAAGCCACCCTTGGAGGGGACATTCTTCAGGATATGGTACAGTGCCTACAACTACCAGTCTCCAACCCCTCCCCACCACAAAGAGCTCACATAACGGATTCTGAAACCTCCTCCTTTCTATCTGATTATATGCTCCATGCTTCCCATAGGAGGGTTGCATGATTAAGTGGCATTCCATCTTCTCTGCTGGGTGATGTCAGGCTCAGCAGCATCATAACACAGAGTGGGCACCCCAGCAGCTGGAGGGGGAGCAGTTCTGAGCAAGTGAAGAATGGGAATGTAGGGGTGGAAGAAAAGAGGGGAAGGTGGCTCCTTTTCATTCTCAATGTGAGCTTCTCCAGGTCCCATAAATTCCTCTGCCCTGTATATTTCATTCAGCTGTCTAAATGAGGTTTGCTCATATAGCCACCACTGTGCAGAATCAATCATGCCCTTCCGCACAGAATGTTAATTGTGTGCCTCTCAAAAAAAAAAAAGAAAGAAAAAAAAATGGAGCACAGCAAGGAGGCCTTAGAAAAAATTCAAAACCAATTTTTTGGAATTTACAATACTTTTTAAATTGCCACGTGAAGTAAATAGTCACAAACACGGGCATGATCCAGCTGCTTTTTTCAAGGCTGGGGAGAGAAATATTAAGAAATCCCTTCACACTTGCATCAATTGTTCCACACAACACTTCCAGAGTCAGCTGCTGGGCTGCCTGAATAAAGAAGCCAGGAGCACTCCCAATAACGAGTGTCCTCAGTTAACTCTGCACATTCAGCCCATTCAAATTAACCTGGGCTGCAAACCCTTGTTTGTGTCTGGCAGGGGTTGGCTCATCTCAGAGGTAGGAAAAGAAAAGAAAAACAACAAACAAAGAGCCTCTTTCCCTTCCTAATACCCCAAAGCAGGAAACACATGAGGCTGGTGATTACAAAAGTAGAATTAAGTGGATGAGTGAAAACTGAGAAAGTCTTCAAGTTACTGTCATAGTGTATGTTTCAGGTAACCCTGTATTTTTCTAATCCACAGAGGTCACATTATTAAACTACACAGCATGTGCTTAAAGAAGGCAGAGATGCTATGAACAAACATGCATGCGTGTGCACACAAACACACACAATCTCTTTGCAGGGACGGCAAAGAGCTGACTCCACAGCCAGAGCCTTCAAGGATCCCATTGTTTCCTAAAGCACCGGATGGACACAGTGACAACCAGATTGCCTTCCACCACCAATTTTGGGAACATGTGAAAAATACGGTTTGCTGCTTGCTGGTATGTGGTCCGAGATGACTCATAAATCTTCCTTTATCTCCTTCGTGGTGTTAGCAGAAAAGGATGAGTTGCTTTTTTCCATCTCATTCTCCCGTCTATCTGTCTGTTAGCCGTGCCCTTGAGCAAAGATTACTGATGCCCTGCCTTTGATATATGACACATCACCCACAGCAGCTTTTCATCAAGTGAATTAACCTGGAAAAATGCAAACCCACCTGCCAATTGCTTCCAAACTTTGCACAATTCCTTTGTGTACTTCTCTAACGTGTATCAGGCAGGAAGAGAGCAAGGGCAAGCTAAAGAAATATGGAAAATTAAGAGAATCTAAACTGGGGGGTCTGTGAAATAACTCACTTGCTGGGAATAGGCTGCTTTTGCATAAAGACTTTCATAGGGGCGTTAAATGAAAAACCCTGGCTCAGCCACAGTTTAGAATACTTTGCACCTGAGCTGGAAAATGCTATTTCCTCCCAGTCATTTGCTCTGTGTGGCTGGAATAATGACAAGAGCCTTGGCAGCTGTTGATGACATGGTTAGAGAAACTATTTGGTGATTTCCAATCAATAATCTACACCGGCTGGGGCTGGAGAAGAGCCTGGAGCAGTAAGGAGTGGGCATACAAGAAAGAGAGGGAGGGAGAAAGTGAGAGGCTAAGACAGGGAGGAGGGAAAACTTGGGAAAGTAAGACTTGAAATGAATCTGGGCTCTTCTGCCAACGCTTCCCACAACTGGGGTTCCATGCAGCCAGATTCATTGATGAGAAGCTCCTGAAGCTTCCCAATTATCATGGATGAGTAACTGAAGACAACACGCTTGATACCTTGAAGGAACTATTGGTCTAAATGTTCCAACAGAAGGCACCTTGGAAAGCATCAGTGTGGGCCCCTGCGTGGTTCAGTGGGACAGCTGAGATTCAGAGAGAGCCCCCGACCCATTCATGGTCATACAGGTGAGCGAGGTGGGAAGAGGGATGGAAACCAAGGTGCCCAATCCAGGGCTCTGTCCAATACAACACACTGTCTCCCAACCAGGCTTAGGAATGCCTCCTCCTTCCCCCCAAAAATGTTTTACTGACTTTAAATTGATAGAACCCCTTGCATGGGAAACCTGAGAAAGATTCTTAAGCTGAGAACAAAGCTGGACTCTATCTCTTGTCTACCCAAGTAGTAAACCGTTTTCCTCGATAAAATCCTTGATTCTGATAATAAAGCAGTTATTCTTTTCAAGGTGATGCATCTACTGTGTGTGACTCCTTGAAGGCTTGTGATGAGAGAGATCTTCCTGTAATTTATTCTTAAAAAAACAAAAATCCAAAGAACCCCAACCATCAATCATAATTTCTTGCTGTAAAGTAAGGCAAATCATAACTAAAGCCAAAACATTTCATTATTTTAGTTTTTATGTTAGTTATACTAAGTTTCCATTTATATTGTCAGAGCTAGGGCTCAGACCCTCCAAACCAATTGTACAGACTGGGTCACCAGACCCCTCACATGCCAGGCTGGGTCCCCAGACCCCTCACACGCAGGTCCATGCTAGGTAACTGGGAAAGATTCCAGGAGCTGTCGGCAGATGACGAGCTCGGTTTTCAGCTTCCTCAGCGGCAGCAGCTTACAGGTCTGGCAGTGGCCTTGCAGAGGGTCCCGGGGGCACTAGCAGCAGCAGTAGTGACCTCCCCATGCCCCACCCCCGCCCACAGAGGGGCATTTTGGGGCTGGGAGGCACCGTGGATCAGAGCCACTCATACTTAAGTCATAACCCAGGACACCTGGGTGCACATGCGCAATCACACTAGATGATAACCAAGGAACGCCTGAGTGCGTGTGCCTATTTACATCAAATGCTCAGAAAGATTCTGAACATCTGAGGGGCCCTAACCATTTTTCCTATATTTTCCCAACACCTGCCCATACTCTATTTTTAAGGGAAAGTTGCAAAGACTGGGTTTGTTTAAAGGGCATTGTTAAAAATCTTTCTAGGGTAGTCCCAGGCTTAGTATACATGCAGTCCTATCTTCTACGTCTATACCTATATTTCTGGCCAACAAAAACAGATTTTCTGAAATGGCTCTGAAATCTTTCATTGTCAAAGAAATATTAAATTTTATTATTCCCTATACTTCCTAAAGAAACAAAGGACATTACTGGATTTTAGAAATAACTTTTCACAAATAAAACTTGAAGTGAAAGTGGTGTCTTATAGGCATCAGTTAGAAAATTAAATTAGCCAAGATACCCTGTTCCCTGAACATTCTGGCTAAATCTGAAAATGAGAAAGAGATAATGTATGCAGACCCATTGACTGACTAAAATAAAATACATCTCAATTTTCCCAGGAAGTCAGTTTCTCTTTTAGGAGGAAGAAATGAATCTTCCCTTGCTTCTGATCAACTAGCAGTTGCCCATAAAATGGTGCCTCACTGGCAAAAAGAGTGGAAGGAAGGGGCTGAACAGATTACACTGGAGTCTCTGATACACCTGATTACGGTGAGACTGTACATATTTATCAGTAAAATAATAAGAAATAACATTTACTGAGGGCTTACTATGAGACCAGGGATTCTAAAATTTTATCTGCATTGTAACCTTTAATGTCCCCAAACAATCCTATAAGGTGGATATGCTTACCGACTCCATTTTACAGGTAAGGAAACTGTGGCTCAGGGAGGTTAAGTATCTCTCCAAGGACATGCAGCTGGTAAGTGGTTAAGCCAAGATTTAATCTCACTGGATCTGTCCAAAGCCCATAGCAGTTTACAAAGTGAATATGACCCAATTTTCTCGTATCAACACCCTGCTCAAGTGCCCGGGCAGTGTGTATCTTCATTTATAGGAAAAAAAAGGGTGGTTCTGAAATCCAGCCCAGTGTTGGAAAATAACAATGCCTAATCCCCTTGTTACTGTGGCCTGCTAATCTGCCTCTCTTTGTTTGGGAGATAAAACCTTGAGATCTTTCAAAAAGATATGCCAAAACCCCAGGGATTGAATTTGAATCTCTTTTAGGCTACATTCTCCTAACACACCTTCTTCTCAGATATCCCCCCCTTTTTTAATTGTGGTAAAATATACATACCATAAAACTGTACCTCAGTGTTGTGTGACGATCACCATATCCATTTCCAGAACTTTTTCATCATCCCAAACAGAAACTCTGTATCCACTGAACAATAAGTCCCCATTCTCCCAGCCCCCAGCCTCTGCTAACCTCTGCTCTACTTTCTGTCTGTGCCTCTTCTAGGTACTTTACAGAAGTGGAATCATACAGTGTTGTCTTTTCGTGACTGGTCTATTTCACTTAGCATAATGTGTTCAAGGTCCATCCATGCTGTAACACATTTCAGACTTTCATTTCTTTTTAAGGCTGAATAATACCCCTTGCATGTATAGTCCACATTTTGTGTATCCATTCCTCTGCTGAAGAACACTTTGGTTGCGTAATTTACCTCTTAGCTATTGACAATAACACTGCTAGGAACATGGGTGCACACATATCTGTTTAAGACCTGCTTTCAGTTCTTTGGGGCACATACCCAGAAGTAGAATTGCTGGATCATATGGTAATTCTATGTTTAAATTTTTGAGGAATCCCCACTTTGGTTTTTAAAAACTGTTTGAACATTTGTAAATTGATGGTGAGTTCCATGCAGACAAGAAGCTTACATATCATTGGATCCTAGAGCCTAGAATAATAAGATTTCTCATTAAATTCTCAAGGAATATTTTTTATGAATGCATAAATGAATCTAATCATAGTCTAGTTCTCTGGGGTGGAGGCAAGACAGCACACACTTGAGGAATCCTGCTCCTCGCCACAAGCCCTCAGTATGACTCAAGCCCACATAACCTTCCCATTATTCCCTGATTTCTCGCTATCACAAACACATACACAAGCACATGTATGCCGTGGTGCCAAAGAACATCAAAAGTGTCCAACGCAGACATCAAAAGGGTTGAAAAGAAGTCAGTAAAGAATGACTGTTTCACTGATGGACCTGAGGTCTTTATCCACGGCTTCGTCCTTCTCTATCCAGCCTGACTGCAGTGAGAAGCAAGAAAACCAGAAAAGATTCCCTTACACTTTGCCCTTGCTGAGCTCTCTATTATAACATACAGGGACACGGGCAGGGGAGGACGGCGGTGCTGATGGAAGGTCTTGCTTCCACCACTATTCGAACATCAATACCTCTTTTAGTTCATTAATTCATCAAAAGGGTATTTTTCAACACATTAAATTCAATTTCAAAAAAGAATGAGCTGACACAGTCAAATGCACACGACCAAAATCCATCGTGGGCTTCCCCAGCTGCCCTTTCCAGCCACTCTCAACCCCATCTCAGGGGTCCGGGCATCCATTACCTGGCTAATTGGCAGGCCTGAGTTAGGAGGGGAAACTCCAGCCCGGCATCTGGGCTTTTCATTACTTAAGTGCATTCTGACTTAAACTATATTAATGAGGCTCCAAATTTTAACTATTGATGGCTTTCAGTAGGAATTTACATTTCTGCCCTCCTGGGGCTCACAAATCACTAAATCCTCACCTGTGGTGAAGACAGCCACAGGGTGGACTTGGTACCAAAGACAGAAAGCAGTGATAATACACACGCCGCACCTTCCTGTGAGCAAATACACGTAATTGTCTTTTCTCCGTTTCTACATTAAATTTTCAACTCTTTACTACATCTTTTAATGAAAGCAGTGACTGAAAAAATATAAACATGGATACATAATTCCCAATGAATCAGTCTAAGTATAACTTGTAAAAACTGGATTAATGGTACAAAGCATGTACTTTATAAAAATAGCCTGTAGAAAAAAGCATTAAGCAATTACAACTCGAGCTCTGAAAGCTCCAATATTACAGGGTAATATTTCCTTAATGTTAGACTTCATTAACCCTAAGATAATCTCTCATAAATTCTGCTGATTTTTAAGGAGAAAAAAATAAATTATGTTTATTAAACTACTGAATATGTTTATGAAAACAAGACATAATCTAGTGCCATAAACTTCTTGTCTTTATCTGAATGATCAAGGAGCTCATAAATAAAATATCACATAACAAAGTGAGTGTTAAAATTCATTACTGTAATAGCTATGTTCATGATCTATTTCATTAACACTCCTCCTTTCCTTGGATAAATGGGCTTCTTAGCCTACGAGAGGAAAGCCATTTACAAGACAAAATACTGAGCTGCTTTTTCTCATTTTCCCTTATCTCTTCTATTCCTAACTTTCTAAATTAATTCTTCTCTTAAATCTTATTGTTCCTTCCAGTGTAACTCACAGCACCATTAGAGAGAGCAGAGAGAAACAGAAGCAAAGAAATGGGTCTATAGAGTATAAGTTAATTAGGGATCTAAGTGACTGGTGATGAGATTTGATGACACAGAGCCCCAAAGTGAATTTAGAAGCTCATCTTAAAATATTTGAGAATAAAATACAAATAATAGAACTCCAAGAAATACTCAGTATATCAAGCAATCTACGCAAGCTTAATAACTAAACCCCATTTCCTGTTTAACTATATATCGCTGCATCACTGAATGTATCCATGTATGGAATTTGCTAACCTTTATTCTTCAGTGATTTTGCAGGTAATTTCATTTTTATAGATGTGTGTATATACACATACTCAGAGAGAAAGGTGAGTGCTTTTCCTATGGGTTACCAAGAATAGAAAGATGTGTATATATGGGACTCTAAACCCACAGGTGTAAACATACCAGTTCAAATCACCAAGTGGACTCCTGGGCTAAGGAAACTAACAGCAAAGCAACAACAGATTCTATATTCTACTCTAGCAATTTATTTAATCTTAATTCAACAGAGTCCTAGGATGCAGCAGACTCTACCCAGATAATAACCAGAGGATGCTGTTTATGATAATGGCAGAAATTAAAACAGAATTTTACAACTGCTGAGCTGAAAGAAGGCAAAAATCCTCACACGAATATTAAACAGTGTAAATAAAGAATCCACTTGTTTTTATTCCAAACTACAAACCAATTTATTTAGCACCAATTCAATGTAAAGACCACATGCACAAAATTCTACCTGTATGTAGGTAATAAAAGTAATAATTAAACTCCACAAACACATGAAGGTAGACACAACACAGATCCTGCCCTCAGAAACCTCCCTTTGATGGACTTGGCCTGGTGACGGACTCACCAGCACATGAGAAAGACCATGGCAAATGCCTTCCCAGAATGAAAACAGAATGAAAACACAGTTAAGGGACTGAGTAACACTGACCTGGCTCCAGCCAGGGCTTCAGGGATGACATGACATTGAGTCAGGGCTTCAAGAACAGACAGGATTTTGGTTGTCTAAGAAGGGATTCCACATGAAAGGAACTTCACAGGCAATGTTCCTCACAGTGGGCACAGGACTGGAACTGAGAACTTAAGTTTCGACTTTCCAAGCAGAGAGGCAACAGGAAGGAGCCCTAGCTGGCCCTTTGCGAGAGGTTGGTGGCGCCCCCATGCAGGAACGGTAGCCCTGCACGCAGCACAGCATTCCCAGCTTCCTTTCTCTAAGTCCTGTAAATTATGATGTGTGTTTCAGAGGTGCCTCTTCTGTTCATGCACCACAACAGGACTCAGGAGGAAAAATCTGAGCAAAAAGAGACCAGCCAGTTTAGGTCTGAGTAAGTGCTCTACTTTAAATTAAAAGAGCTGATGATTATTGAGCACTTACTGTGTCTTGGGCACTGTTGTAAGTACTGTACACACTACCTTGACTCAATTAACCCTCAAAATAGCTCTGCTATTATCCCCATTGTACACAGCTTAAAAAAGAAAGGAGGTAAAAGTGGTTAAGTGACTGGCCTAAGGTCACATACCACATAAGCAGCAAGGCTGGGCTTTAAATGCAGGGGGATTGCTGCCAGAGCCCCACTCGTTACTGCATGTGGCACAGATCACTGTGTGCTTACCAAAATCCATTTCCTCTACTCCTGGGCAACAGGCTAGACTACATTCCTCAGCCTCCCTGCAGTCAGGTGTGACCTTATGACTGAGTTCCAACCAATGGAATGTGGGACATGGCATATGCCATCTCCAAACCTGGCCCAACGAAAACCTGTCATATAATTCTCCACATTCTCTGCCTTCCCCTGTGTGTTGACTGGGTGAAAAGCATCCAGCAGAGAATTCTGAAGCCCCTGGGAATGGGAAAGAGGGGTTGGAAAGATAGTGAGAGGATGAAATAGAAGGAGTCTCTGTGGGTCCCTGAGTCACTGCATGGAGCAGAGAATGCCTTCACCCCAAATGTCAATTGGGTTTTATGTGAGTGAGAAATAAACTTCTATTGTGCAAAGCCACAGAGATTTGATTACAGCAATTAGCCTATCCTGACTAACACATAACACAAATTTGTCTCCCAAATTATCCCTCTGGCCTCATCACTAAATGATTGAGAAAGTGATTTCAGAGCCATTGTCAAGAATGTGGCAGTCTAACAAACTGATGAAGAAAATAATCTTTAGAATCAGTTGAAGCAGAGTCAGAATCTAGATCCTCCAACTTACTAGCTATGTGACTGTGGGCAAATTACTGAATAGTTCCGTGCCTTGGAGTTCCAGATGTAATACCTACCCTATAGGACCAGTGGGAGGATTAAGAGAAAACATGTATGTAGAGGGCTTAGAACAGAGATGGACACATAGAAAGCACCCAATAATTCTATCTTCACTATTATCATTGTTAATTAAGTTGTTCAAAAAGTGAGCACCTGTTATCAGCTAGGATTATGTTCAGCTGCATAAAACAGAAACAAAACACTAAAATATCAATGGCCTAAATAAGATAGAAATTTATTTCTGTGGTACATTAAAAAAAAACTCCAAGGCAGGCAGTCCAGGGCTGGTAAGGAGTCTCCAAGAAGTCATGAGGGACCCAGGTTCCTTCCAACTCTATGCTCTGCCACCCTTAGAATGTGGTCCTAGTCCTCATGATCCAAAATGAATGCTTGCATTCCAGCCATCACATCCAGCTCCAGGCAGCAGACTGGGAGGAAGCAAAAAAAGAAAGGAATGTTCTCTCCTGTTTAAGAAGATTTTATGGAAGTTCTATACAATACTTACACTTAGCCACATGGCCACACCCAGCCCTAGTTGCAAGGAAGGAGTGGGTGGCATTATACACAGCTAAAAACAGAGAATGTTCTCAGTGAAAGGATGAAGAGAATGGATATGGTAATCTACCAAAAATCTCTGCCCCAGCACAAGAATCAGTAAAAGAAGTCAAGCTACACTTTTCCCATCCAAAGATCCAGTAAACTTTAAAGAAAAAAATTCCTTTGAACAGCGAATACCCACTACATGCCACTGCAGTTTCCACTCTTGCCCCTGTACAATCCATTCTCCACATACCAGCCAGAATGATCGATTAAAAATGTAAGCCATGCCCCCACTTAAAACCCTCCAAAGGCTTCCTACTGCAAATCAAGTTAAGGAGTACAGGTGTTATTTGTAGCATACGGTCCCAGCTGGTCTGGCCCTGTGCATGTCCCTGACCCCATCACATACCACAGCTGCCTGCTCCCCATGGCAGAGGCTGCCTACTTTTTGCTGCTGCTGTGGTTGTACCTGCAACACTTCAAGATTACCCCTGCCTAGACCCTTTGTATTATCTGTTTTCTTGACCTGAATTTGGCCACTTCTTGATCTTCCCTTCACTGGCTCCTTCTTGTCATTCAGATTACAGCTTAAACATCATCTTCTCAGAGACTTCTCTGACCCCCTCATACCACAGCACATCACCTACTTTTCCTCTTGACATAGCCCTCATCTCTATCTTACTTTTCTTGTCTATATATTTGTCTCTTTCCCCATTATAATACATGTTGTCATTAGAGTGATGTCTTTCTTGTTCACTGTTCAAAAAAATTTCCCCCAACCTCAAATATCATAGCTCCTAACTATCATCTAGGTAGACGTCCATTCATATAACAAATATTTACTGAGCACCTGCTATGTGTCAGGCACAATGACATGGTGATAAAATAGTGCCCCAACTGAAGCCCATTTTTACTACATAAGCTGACCATATCTCCATTAACACTTGGCTTCAATGATGTTCATTTAATTAACAGACTTTTCTGATACTGTGAGCACAATGAAATGATAATCAAGGAGTCCAGTAAAGTGAAACACTACATCTGTGTTAATAGCAGATGAAGAGAGAAGAGATAACTTTTATGCATCTTAAGAACCCCAAAGTGGGAAACAGACAGAGGTCAAAAAATATTGTCCATGAGGTCAAGACCAAATGCTTGCCATAGACACAATCCACTGTTTTTTGTCCTTAAAGGATAGATTCATACCCACAGATACATATAAACATTCTCCACAGCAAATCCACAGAGTGCTACTGCAAGAAAAGTTACCCAGCAACCATCTATGGCTCCCATGGACCCTAGAGGATACAGCAAGAACATACAGAAGATATACAGGACAGGTGGTAATTGAGAAAAGAGAAAGAGGAGTGGGAGGGAGGGGAAAAACACATTTAGTTGGATGAAGGAAACAGGACAAAAGGAAGAAAGAAGAAAAAACAAATCAAAGAAAGAACAGCTATTAAAAATGCTGAGTTAAAATGTTTCAGATGGCCTCTGACATCTAATAAGTCATCTGTCTTTCTCAATACAGAAAAGTCATTACTTACTAGTGAACTAATAACAGCAACTGTGACAAGTAAAAACAACAAAGCCATAAAAATATAAAAGTTCACCCCTTGCAGTTAGGCAAAAAAAAGAAAGTATTCAATTTTTCAGATGAAAAACATCTGAACTGACTGAATTTATTGTAATGCAACTTGTATTATATGTTGGGATAATGAAAAGGGAAAAAAATCCACTGCTCAGCCCGTCTTCAACTTTTCCTTGGAAAACAAAATACAATACATTTTTTGAGAACGTGAACTCATCATAGAAACCAGTCATAAATATCAACATGGCATCCTGGCTCCAGGCCACCCATTCCCATAAAAAAGGCATGAATTAATAGCACCATCTGCCCTGCCCACAAGGACCTCTATAGAACCACCTCCTCAGAGGGTACAACCTAGGTCTAAAGTACAGCATGAGGAATGCGGGTCAGATAAAGGAAGAACCTGAGAGCTTCCAGGCTAACCAGAGGCATGGGAGGGCTTTCTTCCCTGGAAGGGACTGGAAGTAGTACTGTGCATAATCAGAGGGATAAAATCCAGACAAAAATGACAGCACAAGGATATCATCAAGAGCAAAAGGAGGCTTGCCTTCCCACAGCCGTAAATCACCATCCTAGGACGCATCTTTGATTCTTCTCTTTCCTTCATTCCCGCAGCCAATCCACCAGCAAATGCTGGTGCTATCTTAAAAATACAGCCTCAGTCTCTCCACTGCTTGCTCCCTAGTTCACAGCCTCACATCTATCCCAGAGGCTAGCTACCACAATGACTTGCTAACTGGACACCGCCCCCCTCCCCCACCAGCTCCTACTCTTCCTTGTCTAATTTCCCACCAGCATCCAGTGTGGTTTTGAGAAACACAAATCAGATTCTATCATCCCATTACCTAAAACCCATCATTGGCTTCACCGGTTTCCCATCACCCTTGGAATAAAATACAAACTCCTTACACCAGGCTCAATCCTCTCCACAACTTGGCTCTGGCCTTCCTAACCTCTGGTGACATTCTATTCTGGTCCCCACACTCCTAGGCAGCCCACCAGCCCCCTTTCTCTTCCTAGGACTTGCCTGGGGTCCTTGCACATGCTGTTCCTTCTGCCTGCACACACCTCCCCTGAGCTTATGACAGCTGTCTCCTCACATTCAGCTCTCTGCTCAAGTTGTGGTTTTGAAAAACACAAATCAGATTCCATCTTCCCATTACTTAAAACCCATCATTGGCTTCACTGGTTTCTCATCACCCTCTTCTTTTTGAAGAGGACTCTCCTGACCACCTTATCAAAATCAGACCTCTTCTTCCAAGTCACTCTCTATCCCATCACTCTGTTTTATTAGAACCATAGGAAATTGTCTCATTTTTAATTTCTTGATTTATCATCTGTCTCCCAGTAGAATGTAAGCTCCCCAAGGGAAGGATGCCCACTGGCCTTATCCACTGCTTTATTCTCAGCACTTTCAACTAGCCCAACAAGTTCCTGGCATGCAGGTGTTCAATATATATCTGCGAATGAACGAATAAATAAGATCACAGCTTTGTAGGGTCATAAAGATGTGCAGGCCCCTTGAGATTATGTAACTTGCAACAACACCCATTCTACATATGGAGGAACAGACGCAGAAGTAAAAGCCAACCCATCTGCAGTCACAGTCAACACACAGCATGGTGCTCTTCTCCCATTTGAAGCAAACACAATCCAGACCATTCCTAACAGGCAAAGAACAACTCAAAACTTGAGGAAGAAGAAGACTACACAAACAGGAGAGGCACAGAGATAAGGTGCATGCAGATCACTGGTAGCTGAAAGTGGCTGCCCACGACAGAATTCAGACTGTATCTCAAAACTGCAGGAGTGAAAGGATCCGAGGCAAACCCAGCAGCAACAACCCCTTAAAAAGCACACCAGAAGAAGCACACTGTTTTAACACAGGCTTGCTCTAACAGGATCCTGGTGTGTTAATCCTAACAAGATGGTTACAGTGAGATAACAAAAACATAACCAAGATATGGGCTCTGATCCTTGCTCTGTTTCTAACTCTGCCTGGTTCAGTTGCTTAATATCTCTGGGCCTCATTTTGGGTTAAACCAGCATGGCCCGAACTTGTGCCATTAGTGTACACCTTCACAACTTTACCATACCCAAGTATACCACAGGTACTATTTACTGAATATTTTAACTTTAACCAATTTATTTTAAAAGATACTTTGTCACCCCAAAATGAAAGCCAATATAATTTGCCAATGACCATTAATACAAAATATTATCAAATTCTATCTAACTACTCTTTGTTGACTACCAAAGACTCTGAGCCTGAGACCTAATCTCTGTATTATTTATTTTTTTATTGAAACATAATTGATTATATATGTCTGTGGGTAGAGTTGAATATCAATAACTGTGTGCAATATATGATGCTCAAATCAGGATAATTAATATATTCAACATTATACAATGTAATTATTTTTTATGGCCTTTTACCAATTTCTCCCTTACCCCTTTCTCACCTCTGGTAACCTCAGTTCTGTTCTCCTTTTGAAAGTTCAACATACTATTGTGATTGTTGTATCTTTTTTTTATTTATATGGTTTTTTTAGCTCCCACTCGTGAGCGAGGACATACAGTATTTCTCTTCCTGTGCCTGGCTTATTTCACTTAACATAATCCTCTCTAAGTTCATCCATGTTGCTGTGCATGGCAGAATTTCATTCTTTTTTATTGCACAGTAGTATTCCCTATGTAAATATACCGCATTTTCCCTATCCAGTCATCCAATGATGGCATTTAGGTTGGTTCCAATTCTTGGCTATTGTAAACAGAGCTGCGATAAACATGAGAGTGCAGGCATCCCTTGGACATGATGATTTCCATTCCTTTGGGTATATACCCAACAGTGGAATTCCTGTTTTTAAAAAAAATATATCAAGTATCAGAAAGATATTAAAGAAAGAGCAGCACCAAATGTGCTTTTTCCTAAATATAATGTAAAGAACTGAAGAGAATTAAAAAGGGAGTAACACTCTCATTGGAAGTCCACACTGGCCCACGCCTTGGCTGTGCACCACCTCAAACCATCCTGCATGCTTGTGGATGCATAGCCCACTCTGGGATACAGTGGTTTGAGCACACCATGCTAAAGGCCTTCACTAAGGTCTACCACTCTGTGACTGAAGGTCAGTGCATGTGACCCATTGTATGAGAGAAGCAATGTATTAAATGATGAGTGTCTGAAAGAGGATGTCTTAAGAGTAAATGAGTAACAAAGGTCATTGGAGTGGGGATAGGATAATGGTGATTATCCTACCGTAATTCCCCAACCATAATAACCACAACCAACGTTTATTTGGTGCTAACTATGGGCAAGAGGGCAAGCTAAGTGATTTAATGCTCAGATGTCTCCTTTGAGATAGGTACAATTATCATCCTTACTTCACAGATGAAGAAACTGAGACTTAGCCAAGAAAACAGAATGTTTATTATTTTGATGTAAGACAATTAAAATTATTCAAATTTCTCCCAAACTTTTTTGTCCATGACCCACAATAAGATACAATAGGTTAAACCACATGAAGTTCCCATAGTTGACTGTTTTTTACCAAAGAAAAAACAATTTCATATGTTCAACCTAATAAATTTTATGTTGGGACCTAATACACAAAATAATAAATAAATACATCATAATAAATACATACATGCAGGTACATGCATGTACAGATATATGTATCTACAGAACATATAGATACATATATCTATACACACATATCTGTATGTGTGTATGTATATACAGGTATGTATGTGTATACCTCTATGTATGTGTGTATATACATATATATCTGTAAATGCATATGTATATATACACACAGACATATGTACAAGTATATAACTGATATGAAAGTTACATAAACCAATATTTATCCTAATTATGTGGCATAATTAAGTCTCTTAGTGGCTGTATTTTTAGAAGATGGAAATTATATTTAACCCTTTTTTAACTGAACTCTGATATTTTCTATTCTGTTCTATTTTTTATAATGTTGATTATAACCCACTAAATTGATTTTACAACTCACTAATGGGTTGCAACTTCCAGCTCAAAAAATACTGACCTAAAGGAACGCTAATCATAACCAAGCAAATGATAGAGTCACCTCGAGCTAGGTGATGGCTGGCATCTCATGCCATCTCCCCAAGTCGTAAAGTGATAAGAAGCACAGGGCCTGGCTCTGAATGTTTTTTTAATAAACAGAATTTCTATAATTGGACTCAACATTATCAAGCAAAAGAATATATAATGACTTTAAAGGAAATATAGAAAAACAAGTTTGATAGATGTCTAATTTTTTTCTTAAATCCCTGAATAACAATAAATGCCTCTTACTTAAATATTTTAAGTATAAAGATAAATAGCAAGAAATAATTCAAAAATTGGAGATGGCTGCCTGTGCAGAATGGATTTGGGCTAAAGGGAAATAGGACATGTGATTGCTAATTTTTTATTATAAACTTTAAGCATAAGGTTTTAAATGACTTTTTAAATGGTGTCATATTTAACTTTGCTACAGAAATCGATTTAGTTTTAAAAATTCAATCCTAATATCAGTTCAGGATAGAGGACTGTGACTTTGAGGACTTACCCTCTACACAGTGAGTCTACTTGATTTCTTGGGCTTCACTTTATTCTTAGATAAAACGAAGGGTTAGACTTTGAAGCTTCCTCTACACCTAATATTTTAGGACCGTATGATCATGAAGTATAGGGTGGTGATTTTCAGATTATTTTAATGAAAGGATATGGTAATCTAAGATCACCCAAATGGTGAAAACTCTCAATTTAGCACATAAAAATTCAGACCAAGCCTAATGGTCTCACCATCACAGTCACTTAAGTAATCCCATTGTATCTCTTCAGGGGAAGCTACTCAGTTGTGTTATTTCTTCTTCTTTCAATATGGTCCCTATCATATTTCATAAATTATAATTTTATGTATCACATTACCTTTTTCCTGTTAACCAAGTGCTTTTCTTGGAGTTTCTTTCCTGAGTGTTTCCAATGTAGAGGCAAAATTTATTTGAATAATACCATAATTAAATCTCTTAGCGACTATATTTTATTTTAGAAGATAGGAATTACACTGAACATTTTTTATTGAACTGTCATTTTTATCTTAACTGTGGCTTAACCTCGTAATCTATTTTTTCTAAACCTACTTTACAGCTAATAAAAAAAATATGAAAAATTAAATTACATAATAAAGCATGAAGCAAGCGTAGCTATCATGAGACTCTCAGACTAAGAAACTAGCATGAACTAATTTATACTGTACAAAAGTTGTTTTTTTCCTCATATTTAAAAAAAGGTTAAATTAAAAAAGAAATCTCTTTAAATAGAATAATAAATCAGGCTATTCTAATTCCTGTATATACCTTTAGAACTATGGTCAAATCATCATAATGGAATACCAACTTTTCAATCACAGAAGAAAGGAATCAACCCTAGAGACCTACCACTAAAGACTCTGTTAAAGGGATTTATAAAAGAAATACTCCTCTCCTTTCTTCTTTCACTTTCAAAGCATTTACTTTTCAACTCTAATGTAATAAGAATCTTATTTCTTCCCTCTTTTTCTTTAGGATACCTCCTAATCATTTCTATCTTCCATAAGGGCCATGTCAAAATATAATCCCCCCCAAAAAAGGATGACACTCCATACCCATGCCCTACAAAACACCTGCACAGATATTGGAAAATAATTCTTATGATGATGAAATAAAATGCATTCATCAGGGTAATTCTTTGGGGCACTGGGAATCCATTAAGCAATACTTTAGCTCTAGAATCATCAACACCTCTCACAACTATTTGTAAGAGCCTCTGCAAATAGGGACACATTTGCTGCTAGTCAGCAGAAGCTACAAAGCTGCCTCCCTAATTTACACTCGGATTTTCCTGAGTCCTGAAGTAGAAGCTCTGATCTTAGGAGAGACAGCAAATAATTGCTTCTTCATGGTAGTCTGGACTAAAACAATTTTAAGTCATTTTATGATTTACCCCATAAGTGCAGTGAAACAAGACCACCAAACTTGCTGCAGGGAGAATTCAGTGAGCTGAAATGTTATTATTTTGGTTTGTTTAAACCAAACACCTCCACCAGTCTGAAATGAAATTATGTATTTAATGACCTCTCAACTAATTTTTGTGTAGCATTTACTCTACATAAAACATGACATGGCATTAGGAACAATGAGAAACACAAAAATTATTAGACATGCCCCTGCTCCCAAGAGTTAACCTAGCTGGTGGATTATGACTAATATGAAAAATGGCTGAATGGAGTAACTTTACAGTGGAGAAATCTGGCAAATAAATACCTTAACCTAGTGATTGAGGTTAACATCACTAGTGAGAATCCAGGTCATGATATCAGTATCATGTACCCCTTGAGATAATGTGATGACGCCACCTATGTGGTACTTTTCCCAAAAACCCATAAACACATCGGACAAACCCAAATTGAGGCACATTCTACAAAATACCTGACCAGTACTCCTCAAAACTGTCAAGATCATAAAAAACAAGGAAAGGCTGAAATGTCACACCAGAGGAAACTAAGGAAACATGACAACTAAATGCAGTGTGGTACCCTGGACCCTAGATTGGAT
This sequence comes from Cynocephalus volans, assembly GCF_027409185.1. Taxonomy (NCBI): domain Eukaryota; kingdom Metazoa; phylum Chordata; class Mammalia; order Dermoptera; family Cynocephalidae; genus Cynocephalus; species Cynocephalus volans. The sequence continues at coordinate 94,050,664 of NC_084466.1, forward strand.
GCTGGACCAGAAAAAGGACACTAATAGAAACACTAAAGGAATCCAAATAAAGTCTGCAGTTTTAGTTAACAATAATGTTCCAATGTCGTTTGACTCCATGTTCCCAGCTATAGGCTGGGAAGACCTCATGATAAAATGGAGCTTATGCTGGACATGAGAAAAACCAAAATAGCATGAAGGACACATTCCAGGAGGAGGAGGACAGTGTGAGCACAGGTGAAATGGGCACAACATGGTCGGGGAGAGTACAGAGACCTACCTGTGCGTGTCGGCAAGGAAGTGACAGAAGATACTCTGGCAAAAGGAAGGGCTTTGGGCAGGGAAGCATTTTAGGAATATAAAGGATTGGGCTCTGGATCTAAATACATAACAAAGAGCCTGTCCCCCCAGTGACCAGGAATGTCTTCTGGAAAGCACTGCAGCCACTAGGGACGCTGACACATGAGCCAGTCCTACTGCTTCAATGGCCACGTTTTCAGACCCAGCGTGAACCCCCAGCATAACGAAAAGATCGCTGAACTACAAATTGGTGGATCTAAGTTCTAGTTCTGCCTTTGCCACTAATGGGGTGAGAAACCCTGAACAAGTCCCTTACTCTGTCTCCTCAGATTTCCACCCCAAAGAGGAGGGGAGCTGGATGAGTCGCTCTCGTCCAGCCCTAAAACGCTAATTCTGCCACACAATGAAATATGCTTCCTGGCTCTCAGAAGCAACATGTGGTTCACTCAAGTACAGCAAGTGATGCAAGGTCCGTGAAAGCAAAAACACTGAAAATAAAAGGACTGTGTTTTTATACACAAGAGCATATTCTTTTATCATACATGTCTAGACCCCTCTAAATATTTAAACAACAATATTGTACTAGTATGAAAACTCTCTAAATCAGGCTCTGTGGTTAAGGAGGATATATGAACAGATGTGATCTTATTAAGGCCCTAATGTAACTCAAAAACAATTTGTCATATCTGACGGGTATTGTTAAATTATGTCCACCTGCCAGAGGCAACCAGAGAAATTACCAACCACATTTACTCTACTTCTACTCAAAATTCCCTAAAAAGCTCCCATAGATGTGTCCAGGATATGTATTTTTTAAAGCAGTAACCTAATTGTCACCAACACATAACCACCAATGTCTCACAATTCCTTTTCATGTATATTTTATTGTGGAGCCCAACTGTTTCAACACCCTAGTGGTTCAAGTTTAATGTAGCTCAGGAAACCCTCAAAGTAATATCACAAAATGCTTAACATCTGTGAAACTTGGACCTAAAAACATTCCACTTTTTTCTTTGGGTTGGGGGACTGTTTGGGGGGGTAGGGGGGCTTGCTGGCCACAGTTTTCATTAACAATTATGTTGAAGCTCAATTTTTCTCTATCACTTCTCAGGTGGGAGGAACATCTCAAGTTTACCTTACTAAGTGCTCAGAATTATTTCAAACTACCATCGCGTGCTTGCTTACAGTCAATTTATAAATGAGCCCATTTCCTTTTCTTTCTCTAAATATTTGCTTCATCTCTCCCTCTTGTATTACAATATTTTAATTAAATGAAACAATGAAGAGAGAGAGAGGAAAAATGAGGTGGGATGCCTGTAGCATATTTCCCAAGCTATTTCAAAACTCAGAGCTCTTTAGTCTCCAGTGGTGGCTGAAATATTCTTTAACTCACTAAGGAAAGGATGAAAAATTGATCTCCAAACTTCAAATACTGCATATTTCCACAACTGCAGACTGCAAGAAAGAAAGGCAGGCTTAGGAGTTACCAGACCAAACAGGAAACAGTTCTCAGAGGACCACAGCTCATCTCAGGCAACTCCACTGGCAGAGTGTGTACACAGAGCCGCTAGGAGAATAAACACCAGCTCCACTTCTAAGAGAAATCAAAGCAAATCTCAGAGAAAGTGAACATGGAGTCAAACCTCAGTAATTCGGATTAACTGAGGGGAAGGTCAGGCTGGATCAGGACAAAGTCTTGATGGTAAGGTTCTTTTTTTTCAAAGTACAACTGCATTCATTTCAATGTTCACCCCAACCAATCCTTCCAGCCTCATCTCTCACCAGCCCTCCCAGCTCCTTGGTGCATGAACCACAGGGGGTGACTCATTAGTCTCCATGCAGACCTCAAGCCTCCCATCTTATGCTTCTGTTCATGCCTCTCCACTTTTGCCTGCAATTCCCCATCCCCCACTGTATACTTGATAAACTACTTCTCAATTTTCAAGACTCCACTTCAAATGCTACCTCCAAAACAGAATAGATCCCATACTACTTTCTGCATATTGATCATATAGTAAAGTGGGTCTCTGGCTGAGTGGTATTAAAATCACCTGGAGAACATTTCAGTAAATTCCCAATCCTCATGCCCTATCCCCAGCAATTCTGCTTGAGTTGGTCTGGGGTACTGCCTGAGTATTGGTATCTTTTTCAAAGCTCCCTGGGTGATCACAATGTGCAGTCTGGGCTTCAAACCTTTGGCACAGAACTTATCACACTGTTCCGAATGATTTGCCTATACACTAATAATAGAGGGCCCTCAACAAAGGCTTGTTGCAGGCAAGGATGAAGGACACAAATCCTTCAAGAGGCTTCTGTAAGAATAAGGAACTTCATGTGGTTTAAACACGTTTGTCCCCACCTGGCTTACCATCAGCACTTGCTTATTTTTCATAGTGCACCTCCCACCCACCTCCACAGAGGGTTAACACACCTTTGCAGAAGTTGGGGTAGGAACCACTACTGTAGCTCAACTTGACTTCCCGGTATCACCCCAACATGTTGGGCTCTTTGCCCCCTGTACCCTTGCCCCTTCCTCTCCATCTTGTTGAACTGTATGCCTTGTCCAAGACTCGATGACCATTTCCTCTCTTGAAGCCTTCACTTGCCCCCTTAAACTCCCAGGGGTTTACTATCCCACTTAACGTCTGCTTAATTTAGCACCTGTCCTCAAGTGCCCTGATTAGTTAATGACCTCATGAGTATATGTATGAAAAGCTTTGTTGTGGAAAGAGCAAGAAACATGCATCTTACAGAGATTTTCAACCTCCTGCTGCCCATACTGCAAGTATCTTAGTTCAGGCTGCTATAACAAAGTGCCATAGACGAGGTGGCTTATAAACAACGGAAATATTCTTCACAATTCTGGAAGATGGAAGTTCAAGGTCAAGATGCTGGCATGGTTGTGTTCTGGGGAGGGCCCTCTTCCAGACTGTTGACAGCTGTCTTCTTGTCATATGCTCACATGGCAGAAAGAGAGCCAGAGAGATCTCTAGGATCCCTTATATAAGAGCACTAATTCCATTTATGAGGTCTCCACTCTTATGGCCCAATCACCTCCCAAAGGTCCTACCTCCTAATACCATTATGTTGGGGTTTAGGATTTCAACATACAAATTTGGGAAGACACAGATATTCAGTCCATAACAGGAAGTACAGCAGGTCTCCACATGTATTTGTCAATAGAACCCATCCAGAGTTGGCTCTCTTCTTCCTAGGCCAGGTTGTAGGACAACAAAAGAAAAAGGTAAGGATTAAAAATGCAGTTGCTCTGAAAAACTGACAGCATAAACATCACACCAAATACCTCTGTTCTAAGATAATGCCACAACCTTTGCCCCCTGGTATTCCTTCCATGATTATGCTATGTTTCATGACAAAGGGATTTTGCAGATATAGTTAAGGTCACTAATCAGTTGACCTTAAGATATGGAGATTATTTGGGTGAACCTAACCTAATCCTGTGAAGCTTTTTTTAAAAGCAGAGCTTCTCTCTGGCTGAAAACACAGGGGAGGTCATCAAGATTGAAATACAGGAGGAATCCATATGAGAAAGGTCCCATTGTTCATTCAAAGATGGAGGAGCCATGTGGAAAGGGCCTGAGAGCAAACCCCAGCCAGCAGCCAGCAAGAAAACAGGGAGCTCAGTCCTACAACCACAAGGAGCTGCCTTCTGCCAACAACTTGAAGGAGCTTGGAAGGCAATTCTTCCCAGAGCCTTCAGAAGAAAATGCACCTGGGCTGACACCTTGATTTCAGCCTTGTAAGACTCTAATCAGAGAACCCAGGCAGGCCTGCCCAGATTTCCCAACCTATGGATAATAAACAGGTATTGTTTTAGGCCACTAAGTGTGTGGTAATTTGTTACAGAGCTATCCCCACCACCCCACCACCCAAACTAGCCAAACAAGAGAAGTTCCTCTTGTGAATTAATAAACATAACTTAATATAAGATCATCCTGATTAATATGTATAACATTATATATATTAATGACAGGCTTCTAAAAGAGTAAACAGTACTATATCAATGCAAGGTACTCTTGCTATGCCTCTCAAAGTGTCATAATGGCCTCAATATTAAGTGCTATTAATGATAGAGACGGGAAGTGCTCAGTTTCCCTGGGTTCAGGTTACAGGACCCATCTCTGGATTTCAAGTCACTGCCCAAGTCTCAGGCTCCTCTTCTAGGCCCTCCCCTAGAGGAAAGTTACTGTTGCTTGTGAGACCTATTTTCAGCACCAACATGGGGAAATTGAGACCACAAGGGGCTGGCTTATGCAAATCCAGTGGCTGGGCATGCTCAGTAGAGAAAGGTTATATAACCCTGGTAGCTAAGCATGCTCAGTAAAGTGGAATTTATCCTTCCACTAGAGGTGCTAAAGAGCACAGAATATTCTTGAATACATTCATTACATGTGATAGGATTGACCAATGAACATGCTCCAAAAAGAGACTAACTGAGCAAGATTATGTTACATAACTGGGAACCACCCCCTTAATTGAATATGTATTAGATACTGAAACTAAAAAGCCAAATCCCAGCAGAAGGTGGAGTTATTGCTCACCTTCCTAGGGCCAACAAGCACTTTGCTGGCTGGGGTGTGTATGCTTTACTTTTGTGTTAAAATTACTTTTAGCAGGTGGCTGCTCTCTCTTGAGCCAGCCTGCACTCTGTACTAAACTTTAAGCATGTACTTCTCACTTTTGTATTAAACTTGGTGTGGGCCCTGCTCAGTCTCTAGAGCTATACTGTATTCTCTCTGTGAGACCTCTATCTCTTGTTTTTTATATTAAACCTGTTCTCACTTTCTACCATCACTCTGCTCTTGAATCCTTTCCTGTGGTGGAGTCAAGAACTTGGTAAAAGAACAAGGAGGGTTAAAGCTGACTACCAGGCTTCCCCAGACCCTTCCTCCAGCATCAGAGTCATTTATGAATTATTAGAAATTGAGTCACAGATCAGGTCATCTGTCTCAAGTGCTGTTTACTGAGCACTATTGTTTGCCTACTTGACCAACCAAAGTTGGGATTCATAGGTGAAACTCCATGAGCCTGGTATCTGGAGAGCATATGACCAGGCTCATGATATATTCCACCTCTCTGTGAGGGGATAAGAGGGCCTGAGTGTTCATGTCAATTTCTTAGGAGGCCAATGACCCTACTGCTTCTTAGTGCCCCCAATGCCTGGGGGTGGGTAAGGGACAGGTGGCCACAGAGGGGCTCTTGGTAAAGCATTCTCTACTCTCATTCTCCTGGGGTCTCCCTAAATCCACACATCATGTAGGGCTCCATAAAAGGCCAAGAGAATTCAGATTGAGACTGAGAACCCTGACCACCCAGCCCCACTATCCTCCCATACTGACTGGTGATGTCACTGGTACACATGTACATTTCCAACAGCCACTCCCCAACCAGGACAGAAGTCACCTGCCCCTCGGCTGTGGGCTGTTTGTCTGCGTCAGCGTTTGTCTGAACACTGCACCTCCATCATCTACAGGGGAAATTGATGTCGACGGCATGAGAAGGGAATGTGACTACAGCCTATTCTAAAAGCATGCATTTGTTTTATTTTATTTCAGAAATGTATGCATTATGTATGGTTGTACATAAACGTTTTTATAGAGTCTCTTAAATGATTTACCATGAGGTATGTGTTGATTATAATCTCTGCTTATTTAAGATAGCCTTATTTACCCCCACAGTATTTAATACATTGAGACATGTTTCAACTAACAGTGACACCAGTAAACAAAAGTTACTGATCTACCTCGTGAGTTATAAAACTTGTAACACGCTGTAAACAGCTCTGTCATTTTATTTAGCATATTGCATTGTGTGAGCTGCCTTATTTATCTAGTGGTAAATCTTTATGTATCAAAAATGCTACAGAAGGCACAACAGATAAATTACCGACAGACACTAACATCTGACTAGTTAATCAAACAAATAGGACATGTAACAAAGAGAAAAGCTATAAATATTGACAACAAGCTGCTTCAGTCACAAAAACATTCAATACTTCAGTTCTCAAGTGTGAGTTTTATATCAGTCCCCTGGAAACAGTTTGTATCCTCCAATAAATTTTTACAGTTGATTCACCTGCCTGATACCCCTTAGCCATTTCCTTCAGAAGCTGTCAAACCCGCCAACGATAATATATGGCCCAACCAACAAGAACAGCTGTAGCCATTCTCTCCGCAGGTTCTTGCACCCTGTTCTGCATAAAATAATACATCAAGATTAATTGATTTCCCGTCAGTCTCACAGAACAGAAAATTAATTTTCATGTAGCTATTTTCCCCAGCATATGAATTTTGTACATGGCAAGTAATTTAAGTTTTTAATTATTCATGAGCAAGGAGGGGGTGGGGAGAAACATGATAAAGTAAGCTTACAAAAACCCCAAGGCCAATCTCTGGGCCTGGGCTTGTGCTGAGGCAACAGGAGCGTTCGCTAATGCCCATATAAATAATGTATGTATTAACATACATCTTAGTACAACACCAATTTCTCTCACTCTGACCCGAGACTACCAGGTCACCCTGCGGTACTCTGTCAAAGTCGCCCTGCCGGTTGCATGTGACGTGCGGTGGGAAAACACAGACAATGTCAGCCATATTGAAGTGACCCCGCCTGCTCTCGGCAGCGGCGGCATGGCCCAGGCATGATAGGAAGTAATTTAATGGTCAGTGTGTGAGTGGGACCAAGCAAAAGTTGCTAATCAGCCAGGTGCTACCTCAGCAAGTCTTCCATTTGCAGGTGCCACTGACTTGCGAACAAGAAAAATGTAACCAGAAAATAGAAGGAAAGCATTTGACTCACCAGGCCTCATCTTTCACTGACTCTCAGCAGACCTGTGTGAGATAAACTGTCTCCTCAGAAAGGGAAAACCACAACGTGAGCACCTCCAGCTATCAAGGGTATTTGCTAAAACGCGGACTAAAATGCTCCCACAGCACCTCCTTAGAAATCTCACTGGTATACTTCACATAAACTGCAAGGCAGGAGCGTGTGCGGAGCTCGCCCCTGGTCGCGGAGCTGGATTTAACTCCATTAGGGCCAAACCCAAAGCATCCCACACAGCCTCTCTGGCACGAAGAAATCGGCCACCGTAGTCAAAGATTTTTCGTCATTGATTATTTATTGATGACTTCTTCTGTCCTGAATATTAAGATGTGGTGTGAACTTATGAGATCTCTATCAACAATTGATCTTTTCCCAGTTAAACCATTAGACCACGCCATCACTGTTTAAGAATCAGGGAGAGGAGGGAATCCAGTCAAATCACCAAACCTGTACAGGACAAGGGGAGTCCAGAAGTGAGGCAAGGAAGGAGAGAGGCCTCTTTCAAACCAATGAATGGCAGAGAGAGAACCCGAACCAAGCGTCTCTGAGAGGAGGCACTGACCTGGGGAGCCCCCTGCCTCCAGAGCCGGGGGAGCGCTCTAGTAAAGAGGAGACAAGCTGAGAAGGTCAAAAACAAAAATGAAAGCAACTCAAAATTAATTTTTTTAAAAAAGAATTTTACCTGGGGGGGGAGGGAGGAGACACTTGCTTCAGGGAAGGGGTTGTGTTTGATGAGTTCGATGAAATATTAATAAGTACACAAAAGTGAAAGTTTCTGTGAATGTCGTTTCTTAACAGCTTATAAAAATGGTCACTCTAACCCAAACCAGAGAGAAATCAGGAAATTGCTTCTCTGCTTAGAGTTGCCATGCCTCACCCTGGAGGCTGGAGCAAAACTGTGCTTCCAGTGTTTCCATCATAAAACCTGTTTCCCAGTAACTGGTGAAACCTGTAAAAACTCACTTCATCCAGAAATTTGGCACCAGTGCAGCAGCATGGAGTGTAAGTTCCTTTAATACTGTTTCAGCGTAGGGATTCAGAATTTTATTTCTATTACTATGATGGCTCCAGACAAAGGGGGAACATGATACATCATGTCAAGCAGCTAATTATTAGACTGAAGAACTGCCAGTCAACCTAGGTTGGGCTGAAATTAAAAGGGGGAAGGCATTCTCGATTGTTTCATATGGTGTATTTTTAAAGGGAGGGTCAACAAGGTTTGCTTAAGTCTGTATCTCTAGGTTCAAAAACAAAACAACACAGGATGAGGAAATTAAATACAGCATCAATACCCCAACAACGAAGGCCTTGCTCAACTGCTGCCAAACAAACTGAGATCACAATGCTGCGACACACTTCAGTGCCAAGAAACATGTCCAGGCCCCCCCTGAACTCCTTGAGGTGCCATGGCCACATTCCTGGGATGGCCCAACACTCTTGCCGGGTGATGACAGGGTGAACCCACAGGCTCGGGAAATGCCAGGGAAATACTCAACTAATTATTTCTCACTGCTGAACACATCTGACACACTCCTTTACTATGCTGAGAGTTTTGCCTTTCTGGTAGATTAGAAAGGTCTGACAAAGCAAAGCACCAAAGAAGAGCTTATCCCCTCAGGACTCTCTGGGTTTGGTTTGCTCCTGACTGATGACAGAGCTTTATGAAGGCAACTTAGGGAGTTGATCCAATGAATCAATGCTGGCAACCAGGTGGTATTTGAGCCGCATGTACGTGCGTGCACATGTGTGCAGGTACATAGGAGGAGATACAACATGGGGTTCAAGGAAAACTTGAAGCATTCAGAGTGGCCCCAACATACACATCACCCAAGTTTCCCATCCCAGCCCTGCCTCACCCTCCCTACTAACAGTATGGTGGTTGGCATCTGCATGGCAACAAAGGTGCATTTTGGTTTATACCTGTGTTTCTAGTTTTTATTCATCTGATGGGGAGGAGCGGGTTTGCTTTATCTCATTTTGAAAATAATCCTATCAAGAACATAAATGAATTCATTATGCATGCCGTAAAAATGTGTGTGTGTGTGTGTGTGTGTGTGTTGGCAATTCTGTAACTAAAATGTAAAAAACTTCTTGAAGTCAAAGCTGCTGCTGGCGTAACTTAAAGGTCTTTGTTTCTGTAAATTCAATTGAGTGTTTCTATTTCTAAGTCTGGCAAGAGGTTCTAATTATTGTTAGAAGCCTAATTAGCATTTAGTATTACATTACAACAACTGCAGCAAAATTGTACCCATTCTCCAATAAACAGTATTCACAGTATGCAATCAAGCCGCTGTACCGAGCAATGAGAATTAATAGCACCGCACGACAATGGTAAATCCTCCATCTCCCGCTGTGTGTGTTTAATAATTTTTCACTCCTTCCAGATTGTTCCCATCAAGCACAATTCCCAAGGTCCTAATCAACCACCCTCCCCATCAATACTACACAGAGATCTGAGCACTGAAAATTATCTGCAATTTCAAAAAGTGCTTTGTTGCATTATTAGGCCACTGACCTAAGAGGTAATGGGTAAATAGTTTCTGAAAAATGTCCAAAGCACAACATAAATTAAAGCTTATAGTCTTGCCTGCTGTTCTCACCATAGCTATAACTGCAAACTATTACGGTTTTTACACAATATTCCTAACTATAATTTTACACCATAATATTGGTGCAAAGTGCCAAATGTTCTGCTTTCACGTGCCTTCATTTACTAAACAAGAGTTTGGGGAGGCAGCTGATGTACACAGTCCTTTAGAATTTCTCTTTGCCCCTCACTCCTCCCCAAGTCTTGCCCCTTTACCCATCCCCCACTCCCATACACATAAAAAGTTCATAATTAACATGGAAGCATTTTATGGTGGACAGATGTTAAGAGGTTTTGGGTTTTGTTTTTTACAAGCAACAAAATGTGTCAGACTCTCCATGTCTGTAGGTAAACGGAGTCAGGATATGCTGCTTCTGAGAAGACTTGGGTGAACTAGTCAATCTCATGCTGAGAGGATAGTTGTATTAGTCCATTTCTGTTGCTTGTAATAAAATACATGGAAGTGGGTATTTTATAAAGACAGCAAAATTTATTGCGTAAAGTTTTGAAGGCTAGGAAGTCCAAAGTCCAGGGAACATATCTGGTGAGGGTCTTGGTGGTGGCGACAGTGACACAGGGGTATTACATCGTGAAATGGTGGAGCAGAGAGAGAGCAAGAGAACAGCTTCCTCATTTGCTCTCCTTTTAATGCCCTCCAAAATACATCCTTGACCACCATTTTTAATCCACTCACTACAGCATGGTCCTACAAACTAATCACCTCTTCAAGGCCCCACCTTTCAATTACCGTTATAGGATTTCCCACTCTCAGCAGTTACAGTGGGGATTAAGCTTCTAACACATGAAACGCAGGGACACAAATCAAACTTCAGTGAGTTTTGGGGGGAAATAATTCAATCCATTACAGTAGTGTATAGTGTCTTCTGTTGTCTGTTGACTGGGGATGACTATAACAGTGTCACACAAACCCAGGGTTGGAGGAGAAACACTCTCTTTCAACAATCTGAAAAGTGTGCTTTGGACTAATGTGAAGAGAAGTTTTTGACGAAGAAAGAGCCCAGAGCCTCAAATCATAGCAGAACACAGGTGCAAGTGCTCCCAGCGTGGCCACCCAGGAGGCAACGCACAGCACGTCACAGCAATCCCCACTGAGAATATACATCAGCATTAATCTAGGAGTTTGGGTTGGCTGTTGTGCTGTTGATTGTTTGCTTTAAACAGGAGTAAAGATCAAAAGAATTTCTGACAGCTTAACTCAGTCTAACCAGGTAAACATTTGAGGATCTTCCTAGAGCAAAGCTAGATCCTGGCTTATCCTCTGGTCTGCCACACTTTACCAATAAAAATACTTTTCATTTGCCACTATATATCAACACCCCTCAAAACAAAAGACTTTGGCAGATTACTGCCATCAATTTCTCAGGACTAATGACTTACTGAATAATATGCCAAGTTTTTTCCAGCTTCATTATAATACTCTACTGAACTCCTCAGTCATACAGTCACTTAATCCATTCTGCAAATATTGATGGAGTGCCTACTACTATTCCAGGCACCTGAGATACATTGGTGAATGAAGAGGACAAAGACCTCTGCTCTTGTGGAGCATATATTCTAGCATGAGGCAAGCAGACACTCTGCAATCATCCTAATAAATAAGTAAATTATATCATAAGCTGGAAGGTGGTAAGGGGTAGGGGTGGTGGAAAGGGAAGGAGAAAAAGTAGAGCAGCAGGAGAGGGTCAGTAGCACCACAGAGGCGCAGGCTGCAGCATTAAATCGAGTGGCCAGGGTGGGTCTCTCTGAGAAAGTGACATTTGAGCAAAGACTTAAAAAGAAAAAAAAAGAAATGCTTGATTCCTGTCCTAAAACTCTTTAATTTCTTCTCCTAATCCCGGGCACCCCCTCCATCCTGTTTTCTGATACTATGGCCCACTGGGTTTGTTGAGCCATGTGGACAGGCTTCCCTGCAGGATAGTAGGTGCCATGAGAGGGGAATCTATGTCTGTCCTGTTCACCTCAGTGTCCCCAGCAACCAGTACTGTGCCTAACAAAGAACAGGTACTCAATAAACATTCACTGAGCAAATGAACACATTAATGAATCAATGGCAACTCACCAATTTATTTTCAGAGCCTCAAGTAATTCCTTATATACTGGTAAAATTAAAACCTATGGAGTGACAAATTCTTAGAGCTGAAATGAAAGATCTTCTAGTCTAAACAATAAGGACACTGAGACTTGGACAAGTTGATATTTCCAGGACTATAGTCCAGATCTCCTGAATACTCATCCTGTGACTTTTCATTCCTCCCTAGAGACCAAACAACATGGTGGGGATGTCAGAGGGTGACAACTCTGCTTCTTCCCTCCATGGTGGCCCTGGTGGCCATTCTCTATCATGCCATGTGTGATCTCATTCCCTCTCTCTCAAGAACCATTGGATATTCTCCCTTACTTGGCTCAGCCCTATTATTTTTTAAATGTTTCTTATTCCTCCAAGCTCATATCACCTTGGAAAACCAAATATAATACTTGAAGCAAGTAGGAGAGTAGAAGACAACAGAATATCCCACACCTGGGCAGTCAGGTGGCCACAGAAGAACAAGCCATCTAACTTGGGCTCCTCAACTAGCATGCAAATCCAGAAACCATCTTCCTTGTGTCTCCCAGATGGTAGAAAAAGTTGGATGAGACCAAGCCAAGGTAAGAATCTTGAAGGGAAAGGGTTTGAGAAGTCTCCTTCTTAAAGAAAATTCCTCCCTCTATTTCCAAGTAGAATCCTTGGAGTAGCAGTGAAAGTCCATTTCTGTGCCTCCTTTAGGCTTCATGATCCATCTTCCACTTCAGAAAGACAAATTCAGTGGTGCACAGACAGCTTTCATTATTTCCAACATCCTTATCCTCCCCACTCACCCTAACCCTACTTACAGATACAGGATGTTAAAAGAGAGAAAACTGCCTTCCCGCCTCTCTGCTAACTCCCACAGAGAGTTCCCTTTCCCTTCCTTTCTGTTCCAGCAATGGCACAGTGAAAAGAACTCCAAGGTGAGAAACTAACGCGTGACCCCTCATTCCACCTCAATCACAGGCCACATTATCATCTCAATTAAAAGTCCCACTCATTTCTGCTCACTCTTTGTGGGGAAAGAGAGTCAAACTGTGGCACTCAAACAGAAAGGCCATGAGAGCCTGCTCCTGAAGTCAGGGTAAGGAGATGAAGGACATGTTTACAGGATGGGAGCAGTTTACCTGATGCTGACAGGTAAGCATGACAAACATGACAATGACAAATGTGAGTCATACATACCCCTTCCCGGTTCTCACTCAAACAGCAGAAAATTATACAACCTGCCTGGCCTGCCTTGGATGGTAAGACACAGAAATCAGTTCATAAAAATAGTAAGAACAAGGACAGAGCTACCATTTATTCAGAGCCTACCACTGTGCTAAGTGCATTCCATGCATGCATTCTTTAAAGTTGGGAATTAGCTGGTGGCCTGAGCATGGCTGTCACAGTGACATGTGGGGCACAAGCAGTTCATTGTAACATAGTTCACATATTCATTTTAATTCACCCAGAGAGATTCTTACACACATTGAAATTCGAGACCACTAGATTATTATGAATGCTGGTCTAAATCTAAGGTGATCTCTGTGCCTGTTATTCAGGAAGCATGGGGCCTGTCCTTAAATTGGGAGCCATAAAGCATTAGTTTCCCAGTGCACTTCCTTATGACCAGCAGTATAGCTCTCAGGCCTGAGCAAGAGAAGACCCCTCCCTGGGCCCTTCTTCAGGCTGTATCCCTCCTCAGGGGATAAGAAGTCCTCAGGCCCAGAAGCATGCCAGAGTGTGCCTCCATCTTCTAAGATCCACTTGAGATATCCAGAACTCTATCCCTGGTCTATCCTACAAAAGTAAACCAGTGTGTGCAACCCTAGGCCTGAGGGATGGCTATTTGTGACGAACTGAGAATGGACATGCAGTCTGGCCATGCAGGCTGTGGGATCCAACACAAGAGTAAGAGGCTCCTCACAGTACAAGAGAGAGCCAGGGCACAGAGAAGGGGGATGGCTGGGAACCCAGAGCAGGCTCCACCATGCTGCTACATTCTAGCTCCCCAAGAGGCAGAAAATCCTAAATTGCAATCTGGACTTCCAATTCATTAAGGAAAGAATATTTTCATGATAACAGAATAGAGCATATTTTATTTAACATTGTTAGTTTGATTTATAACTTTAAATATGTAGATATTTGGTGTGCGGGCTTCCATTTGTATTCTTGCCCAAGAATCCGCAAATGTTAGGGAGAGCCTGATCCTTGTCCTAGTGTTCCAACCATGGTTTAGTATTCCACATCAATTAATGCTTGCTTTCCAAATGCAAGTGTGCCTCCCTTTAAGCACACCCCTAGTTAAGTATCCAGCTTTATACCAAACACATATTTGAGAGTAGGTGCTCCATTTACTAATGGATTCCATTACTCAGCAAACTTCCCTGATGCATTTGGTTGAACCAACAGATAAAAAATTATTACACACAAAAAATCTCACAAATTCATCTTTTCATGTGTAAAGTAAAAGTGTTGGGGAAAAAACTTAAATTATTTCCCCTTTACTAACACTTCATTTCACAGATAATACTAAGTCACTCTGGAAAAATTAGAAAATGCAAATAAACAAAAAGAATGATAAAAAAATAATGTTCCACAGTACGTGGCAAGATGAGCCTTGTTAGGATTTAATGCATATACTTCAGATATTTTCAATATTATTATGTACATGTAAAAATAGAGAGATATAGGTGGTTAATTTTACAAGAATTCTATCACATAATTTTACAAACAATTATTCAGTGATACCCATGTACCAGGCCCTGAGAAATCCAAGGTTAATAAGACATAGTTTCTGCCCTATTAAAATTCACTCTATAGTTGAAGAGACAAAGATATCAACCAATGATTACATTACAACATAAAAAAAATGCTTTACTAGAAATCTATAGAAAGGACTAGGGAGGACTCTGTAGAAGGTCCAGAGATGGAAATGACTCTCTCTGCCTGGGGAATGATTTCAGGATTTTGCCACTAATATTCAATACTCAAATATTATAATATTTGAGCACTAATATTCAAACTCTTGGCTTCCTATTCTCATTCAACAAACATTTAGTGATCACTTACTATAGGTCAAGTACTATTTTAAACACTCAGTATACAGTGGCGAGCAAGACAAAGTTCTACCCTCCTGGAGCTTACATAGTCAAACATATTTACAAATAAATAGTTAAAACAGTGTCATACTGTTCCTCTGACTAATATAGTGAAGGTGTTCAAATACCAATGAAATTCTTCACAGAAATAGAAAAAACAATCCTAACTCATGTGGAATAACAAAAGACCCCCAAATAGCTAAAGCAATCCTGAGCAAAAAATAAAAAATAAAACCAGAGGCATTATATTACCTGACTTCAAATTATACTACAAAGCTATAGTAACCAAAACAGCATGGTACTGGCATAAAAACAGACACCCAGACCAATGGAACACAACAGAGAACCCAGAAATCAACCCAGGTACTTACAGCCAACTGATCTTTGACAAAGGCACCAAGAACATACACTGGGGAAAAGACAGCTGCTTTAGTAAATGGGGCTGGGAAAACTGGATATCCATGTGTGAAAGAATGAAACTAGATCCATCATACCAAAATGAAGTCAAAATGGATTAAAGACTTAATTTTAATACCTAAAACTATAAAACTCCTAGAAGAAAACATAGGGGAAACACTTCAGGATGTAGGAC
This sequence comes from Cynocephalus volans, assembly GCF_027409185.1. Taxonomy (NCBI): domain Eukaryota; kingdom Metazoa; phylum Chordata; class Mammalia; order Dermoptera; family Cynocephalidae; genus Cynocephalus; species Cynocephalus volans. The sequence goes on from NC_084466.1 coordinate 94,066,137, forward strand.
TCGGCAAAGATTTTATGAATAAGATCCCATAAGCATAAACAATGAAAGAAAAAATAAACAAATGGGAAGATAAACTAAAAACTTCTACACAGCAAAGGAAACAATCAACAGAGTGGAAAGACAACCTACTGAATGGAAGAAAATATTTGAAAACCATACATTCAACAAGAGATTAATATCCAGAATATACAAGAACTCAAGCAATTTCACAGTAAAAAACCCAAATAATCCAATTAAAAATGGGCAAAGGAGCTGAATAGACATTTTTCAAAGGAAGACATACAAATGGCCAACAGGTTCATGAAAAAATGCTCAATATCACTAACCATCACAGAAATGCAAATCAAAATCACACTGAGATATCATCTCATCCCAGCTAGACTGGCTATTATCAAAAATACTGAGAATAACAAATGCTGGTGAGGATGTGGAGAAAAGGGAACTCTTCTACACTGTTGAAGGGATTGTAAATTAGTACAGCCACTATGGAAAACAGTATGGAGGTTACTTAAACAACTACAGCTACAAATACCATGTGATCCAGCAATCCCACTTCTAGGCATATATCGAAAGGAATGGAAATCATCACGTCAAAGGGATACCTGCACTCCCATGTTCATCACAGCTCTATTTACAATAGCCAAGATATGGAACCAACATAAATGTCCATTGATGGACACTGGATAAGGAAAATGTTGTGTGTGTGTGTGTGTGTGTGTGTGTGTGTGTCTATATACACACACACACACACACACACACACTATGGAATACTACTCTGCCATAAAAAAAAGAATAAAATTCTGCCATTCGCAGCAGCATGGATGAGCTTGGAAAAAATGTTAAAAGAAATAAGCCAGGCACAGAAAGAGAAATACTGTGTGTCCTCACCCATAAATGTCAGCTAAGAAACAAAGAAAGACAGACCATGATAAAAGATTGAACTTTCAGAAGGAAAGAACAGACTTATAGTTACTAGAGGTGGGGAAGAGGTAGGGAGAGGGGAGATAAGGAGTAACTGGGTAAGGGACACAAAGAGCAATTACGATTTGTAATGATGAACATGCTAATAATACTGATTTGATCATCACATACTGTACACAGATACTGATAGTCAACTCTGTACTCCATAGATATGTACAAATAATAAAGAAAAAAGTGTGTTGAATGAATAGAGGATCAAAAACACACGACGAGTCACCTCTCTGTACTTCCATTTCAAAGGCAGCTGTTGTCCTTGAAGGTACCACATATCAGAGAGTTGTGAAGTTTCAAAACACAACCTGGTGTGTCTGCTCTGTTTCACTTAAAAATATGAATCCAATAGGCTTAATCCAAAATCTCTAGCTCTGAATTGGGTTGCCATGTGTTGTATTTGATTTGTATTTCCATCAGTATCAACCCAAGCATCCTTATATAGACAGCAGCAGTGTACATGATTTATAGCAAGTCAGTCAAGGTAAAGCCTATAGCTTCCCTTCACATTTTGACGTTATCAGATTACTTCAGAAGCTCGCAGCAGCTACCATAAGTAACAAGCTGTCAGTGTAAATAAATCACTCTCTCAAAAATAACTGCTAAAAAGTATAGATTAGTATAAGCAGAGGTGGGCTTGGATTTTTTTAAAATTTTCTCCTTCCCAACAAGTCTCCTATATATTTAATTTGATATAGAAAGAAGAAGTGAGTTTATTTTCTTTCTTTAAAAAAAGGTTACAGGCTTAAGATCTATATAAGAAACTCAAATCTCAAAAGGAAAGTTGGTGGCTCTTGTGTATAAATCATAAGACAATCAACTTGCACTCACCTAGAAGAGCCCCGGGTGGGGAACAACTAGCAGGCTCTGTAGAGAGCAACCCATGCCAGGCCAGTTTAATTTCCTTCTGTGACAGAGTGACAGGCTATGGAGATAAGAGGGGAGCATAGGTGCACAGATGTGATCCATTCTGACTGCAGCTGCCTCTTTCTCTGTCTGGTCCTACATGATGGGCCCATCAACAAGCTGGAAAACCCAACCTTAGCAGTCCTCAGAGGGCTCCAGCTCCCCAGCCAGAATAGGATCTCCAATGTCTTTGCACACTCTTGACCTTGGAGACACTAAGTAGGACAGGTGTGCAGTAACTGGAGAGGCATAAGCAGAATTTTACAAGCCCAGGAAGCAAATTCTAGAAAGGTCCTAGAACAAGATAAATCTTAGTGTGAATAAGAGAAAGGCATTGCTCTATAGGGCAACTTGAGTTAATATTATATCCCCCAAAAAAGAAAAGGTATGTGTCACTAAATTCAGACATCACCAAGAATGATGTGGGTCACGGTGGCTTTTGGGCAAAATATAAAAGGAAAATTTTAGTGGTGTGTTATGAGAAAGTTAGAACGGCATAGGGAAGCGTTAAAAGCAATCAGACACCTGAGAGAGAGAAGTCATCCTATCTCTATTTGTTTGTGGGTCTACCTGCAGTGTCCTATCCTTGTTCAATCATGATATGCTACACGGAGACACAAGGAGTGTCCACTGAAGTCAATCTACGCAGCCATGTAAACCCCCTCCTATCCTAGTGTTTTAATGATTTAGTTTCTTTGCTTGCCCCTCTCACCCCAAGAAACTAAACACTCTTGGTTTCTGCGGTCACATGTGAATTATTCAGGGTAGTTGAGCAATTCTAGAATCCGCTAACTCGCACCAAGGATTCCCATCCCAGGATGTCCCCCACCAGAAGATCTAGATAAAATGATCAAACACTCTCATATTGCCCAAAATAAAGATCACAAATTCCCGAGAGGACAGTGAAGCATGAACCTGGGGACCTGCTGACAAATCTGTCTTATTTGGGGAGTATGCCCCACTGTGCCAAAGTACCAGCAAATGGACCTTCGTTCTGGCTTCCATGGATATATGGAACTACCTGGCTGCCCCTAGTTAACATATAAAATTTAAAGATATTCATTCATTAACTCATTCAAAAATGATTCTGCTATCTACACACGTCCGCCTCTGCTAACTGTTCTCCCTTCCCGGCAGTTTCCTGTCTGGTGAGGGAAACAATGACATCAGTTACTATAATACAATGTAACCAATATCATGATGGGGGAAGAGAGAGGGCTAGGGGAACTCATAGCCGGGAAACCAGACCTAATGGGGAAATCACAAAAGGCTTCCCGGAGGAAGTGACATTTGAGCTTAGACTTGAAGGTGATGAACAGGAGTTAGCTAGAGGGAGCAATATGTGCAGAGGCACAGAGGAGAGAAGGCAGGAAGGACTTCAACACAATGAGAGGAGCTGAGCACAGCAGGTGCACCATGGACGGTGGGAGGGTGGTGAGACCACCACCACCCTTGCCTCATACACACACAGACCAACTTATCCATCTACTAAAAATACACACTCTACCCCTATTAGCCACCATCACAAGGCCCTTTCTCCACAGAGGCTTCATGCCTCCCAGTCCCAGAAACACAGCATATGCATGTGCATGTTGTAACACCTGACACTCACCCTTTTCTAAGGCTCTAATCAAGCTCACAGGTCCTATTACGTTACCTACTCCCCAGCTCTTCTGACCAATTCCAATCTGCACAGTAATTTAGCCCTTAATGATCAGTCCACTTTGACAGGTGACTCACAGATGTACATCCTACCACTTTTCAATATAATGCATTCCTCATTATTGGTCTGGATTTTTGTTACTTGGTGTCTCCTTTCTAGGCAGATTGAGATGTTGTATGTTTAGGAGAAAGATTGTGCAGTTTGGTGCCATGGAAAAAAATATAGGCCTTGGAGTCAGACCAACATTTCCAGCCCAGTTTCACTGATTGCTCGTTATGTGTCTTCTGGCAAGTTATTTAACCTCTGTAAACCTCAGTTTCCTCATCTGTGAAATTGGGATCACAATATCCTCAGAGGATTATTATGAAAACTAAATGAAATAATGTATAATTCAGTGCCTGGCTTATTGTAGACACTCAAAAAAAAGTTATTTTTCCATTTTCCCCTTATTAAGGGGAAAAAAAAAAAATCAAGGATAGCCTGAATGCAAATTTGAATCAAATGATTCACAAAAAAACAGATAACTCCAGGAAACAAACCCATCTATGGAGCAGACTGAAATGTAAGGTGTAGTTTCCTACAGACAACATTAGCATTTTTAGTAGAGACAGGTATACAACAATAAAATCAAATTAGAAAAGCTCAAACCATCTCTATAAATGTCCTTTTTCAGCTTCGCAAAACAAAAAATAGAAAAGGAATTAACAGAGGGAAACAGAAATACCCAGACTATCATCTTCCTTTGTTATGTAAAATAACTTGCTAAACCCATATCAGAAGATACTTTTTTGCACTGTCACGTTAAAGAATGTGTTTGCTGGTTAAAATAAGCATCCGTAAAATATACATGGTGTGGGTACATAATACACATTTTAAAAGACTGAGAACATAAAAGCAAGCAATAACTATATGCATGTCTTACTGCAAATAAAGCCTGTGACCTTTCCAAATGAAGACAAGACTATCACTCTTCGGAATTTCTAATACGATGCCCTAACACTCATATTCCCCCCGATAGATATTTTGATTCCAACTTGAAGGCTGTGGAGGTAGCACTCTTCACATTCCCTATTTGTCTTCCATGAGGTAGCACTCTTCACATTCCCTATTTGTCTTCCATGGTCAGCTGAGCTCAGCTTCCCAAACACACGTACACATGCTCAGAGGACAGATTTGTCATGCTGACCTTTCATATCTCCTACGCTTTTTAACTGATCGAGATTCCATCCTCTGGAAACATGCACACAGCATCACCACAGAGGAGAAAAATCAGGTAAACGATGGCAAAGATAAATACCAAAGAAGAAGCTAGAACCTGAACACCGGGGACATTGTTCACAGAATTACTCCAGGGAAGACAGCTGGTTGAAAGCTAGTGAAGCAGGCAGTACACAATGCAAAATTAACCAGTGACCTTTACCAGGACGTCAAAGGTCAAAGCAATTTGTAAGGTAGTACTACCAGACATCATGTGCTGGCCTATTTGTGGACTAGAACCCTGCATTATCAAACACCGAGAAAGCAGCAGATCAAAAAATTTCTTCACATCTGAAAGTAACTCAAGCTCTAAATGAAGAATGAGTATATTATTGTACCCACAACTGGCTCTCCAACTTGTTGGGTGTGGGGAGTGACTGATGTTATCTCAAAAATCCCAGAACACAGCAAGCAATATACCTCCCGGTCCGTGGCCGGCTTATCTTGTTAGGCTACATGAGCCTTCATTCTGTGAAAACACACAGTCCTCTAAAAGGAGGGCTAAGTAGGCATACTGGTCATATTTCAAAAATGCGGGAAACCTCCGTATCATGAGTTTTACCCACTGTATTTTCCCTCCACATGAGATGAGAGCTTCCCTCCCAGAAGGGGCCATGGTCATGAAAAATGAGTGTTTTTTCCCTTTTGCCAGTAAGAAATCTTAAGATCTGGTGTAAAAACCACTCAGGCATAACAAGTTATAGCCCAGCAGGCACACTGATTAGCTAGGTTCCATAACCATAAAGTCAACAATAATCTACCTACATGCCCTTTCTGCAGGTGGCTCACCTATGGATGCTAAGTAAGTCAGCAACAGTTCAGCCGAAATTACATGGGAGAGCATTAAATGTAAACATGAATGCTCCAGCGTGGCCTTAACTATGCCACTGGGACTCCAGACCTGCAAAACAGTCTATTACCCCCACTCACCACCAACCCCAACAGCAACTTTTTTCCTCTCCCTATGAATTTCTCCACTGTAATGGCATTCATGCTTAATGTGTCTCCCCTGTTAACAAGCCCTTCCTGTTTTCATCCATGCCTTCCAGGCTCGGGCCTTCCTTTGTGCCAGAGAAGAGGTAACTAACCCCCACCCCATAGCATGTAAACTTTAGGTTGATTTTTCCAGTAGCGTTGACCGATTGCACCAAACTGTTTACACTCTCTTCACAGTCCCCCAGAGATATCAGCCACACATCGGAAATCCAACTGCCCAGCATACAGGACCTCTGGCCACAAGGCGAGGGCTGCACGCACACATACACTTTCTCTTTTTCAATTTAAGAAGAGAAAAATATTCAACTTATGACTACTGATTCAACATCTCAACTCTAAGTTTCCAGAAATGTCCCCTAAGTTTTGCTATAATAAAAAGAGCTTTAATAATCAAACAGAAACCCTCCTACCCACTCAAACAAAAAGGGAAGATATAGTCCTTAGAAATGATTACAAAGGTTAATGTCCTATTTCTTTCTTTTTAAATGGCTTGAAATTTAGATCAAGTTATGCAGGAACAACCAAAAGGATATTGCATCTTGGATTCTAACAAGGAGGGCTAAATCTAAATCTATTCTTAAGAAAAGCCATTACCTCCTCTGAAAGCAGCAGGTGTGAGGCCTAATGGCTTGTTATAAAGAAGGGTCAGTCTCTGACATCTGGACTAACATCATTGTGTGACACAGAGTGATTTATACAACCCTACTCAAAAATGGTGTAGGAAGTTTGACAATTCATAAAATCATAAATTATAAATCAATTACCAGAGATGGACTGATTTATCCCCAGGCCCCTTTGTTCCCAAGGTGTTAGACCCTTTTACAGGACCCCCGGAGCTTAGAGGAGACAAAGAAGAAGAGGACACCTTGGGCCACTTCTGCTCTCCTAACCTTTCTTTGCAAAACTATTGCCCCTGTAAATTCCACTTCAATCCAGGAGTGCCCACCTTAGGAAATGAGCAGTAGATCACAGGAATAAATCAAAAGGACAAAGATCAAAGTGGCACCGGCCTTTAAGAGAAAAGGGACTGGATTCTCCCAGTTCCCAAAATTCAGGTGAAAATGGAAAAACCCTATTAAATATTTAGGACATTCAGCCAAACAGCTCTGCACATCCCCACATCCACAAACACCTGCATACATAATCCACATGCTTAGGATTCAACTGATATAATTTATGAATAATGATTTTTTTAAAAAAACATTATCAAATATATTGTGTCCCTAAATTTCTATATCACAAGAGTAGCTTTTTCATTCTTTAAAGATAATCAAATGTGTTTATTCTGTATTTGAGATGATAAAAGTAAATAAATCCATTTTGGCATAGCCCTGGGTTTTGTTCTGGAGACAGACATCTATGGACAGGTGCAACCAAACAACACACACTCGGGAGAGAAATTCTACAAGTCACAGGGCTGAGACTCCACTTTACATCCTGTGGCTCCATTCCCTAAAACCAGTAGTATAAAGTGGCCGACATTCCCCTACTCCTGAACTTCGCCCATTTAATTGTCTTTACAACTGCTAGGAACAATACCAAGAACCCCTTATCTTAACCTTCTTGCAAACAGCCTTAGACAAAGAGTATTATAATTCCCAACTTAGAGATGGGTCAACTAAGGTCCAAAGTGAATAAAGTCATACAAGCAGGACAAAGGTCTGGGGGATCCTCTGAATGCCAGGCTCTCACCACTGCACCACACTGCTGCTTAAGTCAAAGAAAATATCAATATTTCTCAGGCTGCATAGCTTAAGAGATAAATCTCTCCTCCCATACCTCCGATAAATTTTAAAACAAAGAGAGTAAATGGCAATGCAAATACCACTATTGAATGTTTATTATGTTGCAAAGCTTGAAAACAGTCAGGAAAATGGAAAAGTTACTTTTTTCCCCTACACAAATTTGTTAATGGGTGGCATAATGGGGAGCCCTGTTTGCTGGCACTCTGTGAAACGTCTACAAATTGCCTCTGTAGAGCATTATAGGTTGTCAGACTAATGTAGTTGAAGATAATTTGGCCTTTCAGTGAATTGAACCTCACAGCACAATTATACTCCACAACCAAGTAGAGTGTCACAATTATTCTTTCATGCTGAATTACCATATAATGTCATGAGTATACCTGTCATAAGTCCTGGAGCCTCGTCTGAATTTTCTCCCCTAAATCTATGGTTCATGGCCAAAAACAAGTAATAATAATAATAATTTTTTTTTTTTTTTTTTTTGCTTCTAATGGGAATCTGATTGTTTTTATCAACAATAAATTTCATAGCAAATCAAAGAATATGCTTGGACAAACAATTCGATACTCAAGGTTAAAAAACACACAAATAATAAATTGCTGGTGTGTCATGTTCAATTTTTACTACAGCATTACACTGCAATAACCATAACAGGATCTAAATTGTTGTCAGAACATTAAACAAACCCCCATACTTCACAGAGGCATCCTGTCTGAGTAATTCACACAACGGAAACCACTATCAAATTTTCCACTGTCCCACCGCTACACCATACATCAGTGCAATTTAATGCATTTGGACAATTCGTTGAATAAATTACTTCCATCCTGCCTGCTCTTACCACTTCTGTTAAGAGTCATATCAGTTTTAATTGTCTTTCTGTCTATATGGAGCCACTGTTTTTCTGGCCTTTTCCTGTGCTATATCCTGAGCACCAAAATAAACTTTGAATACCCATCAGAGCTAGGCACTGGGGACATACAACCACAACAGAGGGGTGTCCTGTCAGCAGAGGTCAAGACCATTTTCCGTCTCCTGTTACATGACAGTTGCTAAATGTGTGTTTCGGAGTGTGACAATTCATAGTGTTCAGGTGGGAACACGGTGTCTTTTCAACTTCATTGCTAACTGAAAGCTAAAGGTATCCAAGACCCCACATTCTGCTGTTTCCATTTGGTTGTTTCCTTGGTTGGTTCATTACAGCAGCTTAGCACAGGAAATGCACTCTGCCTGGGTTAAATGTCCCCAGTACCATTCATGTTTAGAATCCAGTTCACCAGCCGGTTCATAGCAAACCCTACAAGCTGTTTCCCTTCGGCTTATTGCTCCCAAGCAAATGACAAGGCTACCTTTCCAGGTTAAATATGTAACCTTCATTAATTCACAGTGGTACATGCCGAAAGTACAGCTGTAGAACAAGTAACACCATAATGGGCACAAATAAACTTGGTCTATACAAGGTGGAGTTAATGACTTCCCATCGTGTTTCTCAACACCTTCAATAGTAGAACATATTGACACTGACCAAAGAGAATCAGATCAATTGGATGTAACTCTGTTTCCTAAATGAGATCCTCTTAGATTTGCCTACAGTTAGCACATGTATTTGTATGGCCAAAGTTGACCTTTCAGGCGAGATAAGTTAATGGAAAGGAATATGAGTAGAGGCTCCCAGATACCCCAAACCAACTTGGGTGCTGTTTTAAATGATTCAATCACCTACATCATCATAGCCAAATAATCACATACTGAAATCTCATCATACTGGCTATCTGAAACCTGATGCTGCCAAAGAAACCATTTTATGCTGGGCTAATTTTTCTATTTCCAACAGGAAACTCCCTCATTGAACTGATTCCAAAACAGATCCACCATATACTAAATGCTGTCCTACAATACAGAGTCAGGTCTGCAGCTCCAGTTGGCCCAATTTTGCTTCTCAGCATAACATGACAGAAGAAAGCCCCATTCAGGAAGTTAGCCCTGGACTTGGTGCCCCATGTTAACCTGGTAGCCTTGCTGGGTAGTAGAAAGTAACTCTTTATAACCCCAAAAAGCAATAATAAACACAGGACTATGATTTACTCTGAACTTTCCCATTATTAAAACACTTTGTCTTATCGTTTTATTGATTTACAATCTGTCCTACTTACTTTTTTAACATCTGAAAACAATCAAGGCACAAAGCGGCAAAATGTTTGGACATTAATTGTTAGGAGACAGCATTTTATTCCAGATGAGGGGTTTGAGGCCTCAACAGCAATGCATTCTGGTACTGGAATGATTTATGGTCTTGTAGCAATAACGATGCACCAGGGCCATTAACATATTGGCAGGCCCTAGGATGGATTAGTGGCATTGATTATTTCATGGGCCACTGATACCCATTTGTTACGACCAGTTCAAAGATGGCCTCTCCCTGACTAAAATCTTTTTACGAGCAGACGGCACTTTAAGTATTAGGAACCTGGGATTTGGGCCATTTTTTATAATCTTGCTGTCGCCTCAACTTAGTATGCAACCAAAAAAAAAAGTGTCAAAAAATTAAAGTTCATTCTTCACCACCAGTCTTAATTCTTCAACTCGTCATAACCATGTCTCCTTTAAAAATTAATGATTGCCAGCATTTAGCCACTAGTTGTTGCTACGAAGATCTATGCAAAAAGCAAGGATCCCTATAGAGTGTGTGATATATGGAATATTCTTTATTACTACAATAAAACTTACTGACATTTCAATACTTCTGCAAATAGCATTATAGTATCAATCTTCTGAATTAGGTTGAAAATTAAGTTGTAAATTAAAAGAAAGTGTACTTTGGAATACAACATGATATGTCACCTAGAAAAGGACCTTTGTGCATAACTGAGCTGAGCTGGGGAGCAGAGAGATGAGTCCAGTGCCTTGGCAGTGCTGTTCACATTCTAAAGATCTGGGTTCCACCAGAATAACTCATCCAGAGATCCTAATAATCCATTACTAAAGACTTTTTTTTTTTTCATTATAAAAGCCAAGGGATTTGATAACACCGTTTTATGAATACAATGAAACCCCAAATCTTAATATAGTTTTCTCCTTTGCCACATTCTTACCATAAATTTCAAATTGAGCACATCTGAAATAATGCATTATAAAATATACAGAGATTACACATATGTTATGTTTATAATGTGTATATACAAACATAAAAACTACTTCCTTCTCTGTGTCATCAAACACAAAATTATTCTCTATCTCCACACACCCCCAGCCCAGTTTCCAAAGACACTCAGAGCAGAGAGCTATCCAGGGCACTAGATGACAATTCCCAAAGCCTGGACAGCTCTGAAACTGTTAGGTTAGAAGGCTAAGGTCACATACTGTAAATTACAAACACTCTCAGATTGGAGCCAACACAAAATAGTCATGCAAAAGGCCTTCAAATATGTATTTGTTGAAAATTCAAATGTCCTCAATAACTTCAGCCTATGTCCACAGCATTCTCTGTACCCACAAGATGAGACTGCATAGTTAAAACAGGGTCATTCTAGTGATTTGAAACATCTTCACAAAAACCAAACTAACTCTTGCCTGAGATGACTTCCCCTGGTGGTTTCTCATGCTTGCTTACCTGTTTTTTTAGTTTAGACTAGAAGCTCTTTCACGTAGGTGTCTATTTCTCTTATGTTCCACCACCCCCACTCTCTGCATCTTCAGAGGTCCACACACACTGGGCCAAGAAGAGCAAAGCAGTTTCATCTCAAGAGCCAACTCTGGTCACCTGGTAGAAACAGTCTGTCATTAGGATTCTGGAGCAGAGTGCTGGATCAACAGGATGAGATGCCATACTTAATTAACCACTTGGGCTGCAAGCAAAGGACTGAGAGAGTGGTCCAGGTGCTGATAATCACAACTCTGAATTCAGAAGTCGACACACTTTCATTAACTAGCCTGCAGACCACTCAACTGAGCTTGATAGAGTAATATTTTGAGAGCATTTCCACTCAGAGAATGGGCACAGCAAAACAAAGCTGCTTCTCCAATAAAGTGTTAACACAGACATGGATCAAAGGGTTACAGAACTGAAGGGGATCATGAGATTACCTAACCCAAGCCTTTTATTTCACAAATGGAAAAGTCAAGTATGTTAAATGACTCACATAAGATCATACAACTAGTGGTACAGAAATGAAACCCTGGGTCCCCAGGCCCCATGCTCTCTCCACACACCACAATGCCTCCCTTATGTACCGTCTTATATGCTGCTATTTTCCTTTCCTTCCCATGTGTATAATTTTCTTATTTTACTAAGGTTTGATGTTGCAGACTCTCAAATTTTGGATTATATGATAAGACATAGACTCAATAATCTATATTAATGCAAATTTAGGAAAACAATCTCAGAGTATTGTGTATGGTAATTCAGGGTTAAGTAGAAAACAACTCAAGGAGTTTTCCATTACCCTTGTTAAATTTAGAATTTTAACTTAAATAAGAAAGAAAGATGTTGTAAATGTGTACTTTAAGTACACAGAGGCACTTTGGGCTTCAGTCTTGAATTTCTGAGGCCTTTGCATAAACTATCGAACATTAAAACAGACAGGAAAAATACACCCCTAACCCTTAAATTATCTCCTACCATATCCAGCTTATAAATTAATTGGGAAAGTAGACCTTCCGTTTCCCAGGGGAATTAGTTCTCAACAGCTTTTTACAGATCTCTGTGATAGAGCCCATGGGCTACCCATTAAGACCGAGTAGACCAAGGTAACTAGAAGATGGAACCCTTCGTTACCTCAGCCAGCAATCCCAAGATGCTGTGCACAGCCCTACTGCAACCCTCAACATCCAGAAACAGATCTTCAGAAAGGTTCAGTCTCCCTGCCCCCGGGGAGAACAGCACGTGACCACCTCTAAGAGAAAGAGCCTCTTTCCAGTTTAAGGTTAAAAATTAAATCCCCCCTGGAGAAATGCTTTACCACCTAGAAACAACCCTGGGTCACCACTGCAGACTGTAACAAGTGAAAGAAGCTCTCCTGTAGGTCTGACTTACTTGAACATACTGAATTGTAAACCTTTTTCTTTTGATTCATTTCATGGTTAAGATGGAGAGCAGCTGGTTACCTTCTCACACAGAACGAGCCCCTGTATCTATATGGTATCTATACCCTACAAAGCTTCTCTTCTTTAGGCAAATCATCCAGCCTCACAAAGCTCTTCAGACACCTCACTTCACAAATTATTGCTATCTCTACCGTTCCTCTGGACTTCCCCAAATCTTCTACATCCCTCTTAAACTCAGTAGTCTACATGGCATTACAGGGCTTGGGTGTTAACTGAAGAACAGCTTGACTGTCTTGACATGTTAGGCATCTGTCACCCAACTGTCAATCTTACAGTGTTAGCTGTATGACTATATCTTTGAGGAAATGAATGCAAGATGAAAACTCACCCTGATCTATTTCTGTTTTTATTCTCTTAGGGCTCTTTCTGATTAGTTAACTCACTTTGCTTTATTCTACAAGCTCAAGCCAGTCACATAAGCAAACAACCAAGACCCAGCATAGGAGTAAACGGTTATTGACTGAGATATCTGTCCTCTTTGAGATATTTTTCCTTTTTGTCTACAACAAACACTCATAAACATGACTTAATGTGGCTAGAGTAACAAAGCATATACATGATGGAAATGATTCTCAACAACTCATAATGTCTCATGTTTCCAAATTCCACTTTCAATATTTTTATACTTTTACTAAATATCTACCCTGTTTTAATGCTAAAACCTTATTAATTCACCTAAGACATTTGGAAGTTTTAGAAAGGCTGAAGTTGAATTCTGTCTGATTTCTCATGGAGAACCAAGCCAGACTCGTGACAGGTGCTTAATAAATTACATGTTGCCTAAATAAATAACGGTGCATTTCAACATTGTTCTCAATTCTTCATTCTCCCTGTACACTCTGCCATGTGATTTTGTAGTTGCTACACTAGAGTGTCTATCCCTGGCCCACTGATGAGGTCTTAGCCACAGATTTCATTCGCCCAGGGAATGTGGACTGAGGTGACGATCGGCCAGTTCTGAGTATAGGACTTATGTCATCACATATTTCTACTGCCCCTCTGTGAGCCTCTGACAACTAAAGTGAGAAAAACTTGCCTGGAAAGCCCACTGGCTCTGGACTAAATAGAAACACCTAGAGAAGAGCAGCCCAGCCAACCCGTAGACCTGCAGTGTGAAGCAGTCACCCCAGCCAACCTGTGAGTACAATAATAAATGAGTGCCACTAGTGTTTTGGGTATTTTGGGTATTTTGCCAACAGCATCATTGTGGCCACAAATGATACACATTAACTGGTGTGAATAAAATAGCAGGGTCATGTCTGACCACTTGAAGAAAACTCAGTGTCCATTTTACTCTGGAGAGAATGGAAGGCTGATTACATTGTACTCTGAGAAGCTCACTTAACTCATCCTCTAAGAATCTCTCCTTCCTCACTAGCTGAGGACTACATTTTGGGACAATAAAACATTTTTAAAAATCTAAAAATAATCATAATTAGTTTTACATCCAATAAGTAGGATGAACCTTGGCTGGAAATGGTTGAACAAGAGTAGTTTTACTCAGTGGTCAGCGAAATCATGCTGAGGAACTAAACTGCGAAAGGACATTTCCATGATCCCAGCCAGAGGATGTGTTGTTAGCAGGTGCCCATTTCCATGAATACTCTACCCTCTGCTGGTTCCTAATATGAACACGTGTTCTCTGTTTTGAAGGGCAGGACAGCAACTGTTGGTTCTGCAGAGACATGAAAGAGGTACCTAGAGGTGTCTGGTTGGGTGAGTCAGATAAGGCAGCTGCAGCCACGAGTCACCCCCCTTACCTCCTGGCCCACAGCATCATACAAAGAGGACACTGAAGCAGAGCATCCCCAGAAGAGACCAATTGTGGCAGGGAATTCTCTTCCAAAAGCACCTCCATGTGCCACCAAGGTGGCCTCTGCAACGTGGCAATAAGAGCCATGCCATTAAAGGCAAGTTTCCGTTTTATGTGCTCCAGCCTTCTGTGCCAGAATCCCTCAATTCCCCAGGAAGCTTGATTTACCACCCCATCGCCCTGTTTTTATAGGGCTTGACTCTGCAAATGGAGTTGATGGAGACCTCAACCGCGAGTCACTGAGTCCTCAGGTATAATTGCAGATTTACAATGCCTACTATAGCCATTCTGTCACACTCAATTCTGTCTTCCTGATGTGCCCCTGGAGGGGACTCTCTAATGCTTCTACTGAGCTCCATCAGCCTCCCCCACTCCCACAACCCAAAAAGATTTTCCTCCTCTGAGCCCAATTTCCCTTACCCTAGACCTCACGACCCAGGAAGCCGTATAAGGCTCTGATGTCTACTGGTGAGGACATGACAGTCACATGTGGGAGAGCTCATTTGTGAGGTGGCTGATGAGTTGTTCTGGGGAGAGAGGGAGCGGGTGGGAAAAGAGGGAAAAGAGAAAAAAGAGAATGTGGCTATGAGTCACGTTGGTGAGGTTTTTCACAGCTGATACACACAAGACTAATTCACTGCTCACTTTGCTCTGCTCCCTCATTTTTCACATCACCCTTTTCACTGCCCAGTCAGCCTGTCCCACCAAGGTCAAATGAAGGGAATGATGGCATGCATTCTCACCACACTGAGATTTATTATAAACGGAGTCACTCACCTTTTATGCGGAGTAAATGGGCTCCTGAAATTACCATTTATGAAGATGGACCTGAGCAAGAAGTCATATGAGGATGAGGAAGGGAGGAGGGGCTCTATCCAAATGGCACAGTGGAACCCCCATGGTTTCCTTCCTACATACAGAACAGAGGCAGAGGCCACCCACTAGCTTGAACTTAAGTGTACACAAGACTTTTAATCAATGTCAGAGTTGTAGTTCCACTTTTGACCTATTTAACATAGAGAGTTAGAGAGGATCTTGCACACAAGGTAACATTTGAGCAGATCTTATTTCAAGTGCATTGGACAAAGAGCATTGTTCCAAGATGTTTATACCCTTTACAATTCTTTAGGTTGCAAGTAACAGAATACCCAACTAAAAGTGGCTTAAACAATAAGGGTCTATTACATAACAACAAAAGAAGTTCAAAGGTAAAAGGTTTCCAGGTTAATTCACCTGCTCGTGATATCACCAAGGATCCAGGTGCTTCCCACCTTTGTACTCTGCCACCCTCGATTCAAAACCTTCCCCGAGAGGACAGAGAACTATGAAAGACGTCAGTCACTTAACGTTTCTAAGCTTTAGTATTTCCTCATCTATGGGAGGAATGGAGCTAGACTAGATCAACTGTCTAGCAGTAGAGCTTTCTTTAACGAAAGTGGAACTGCTCTGGTTGTAGCAGGTACTGTTGGGATCCTCGCTCTCCAAGCCTCTTGCTTCTCCCCAGCAATGGTCCCTGAGGCTCCTTCACCACTGGACGGCCTAATCTTCCAGAATGTCTCTTCTAGCACTGATAGATTCTAACACTGATAATTCTAAGGTAGGTGATCATGATACTATTGAAAGACTAGTGACTTGATGAACAATTTACACTCTCTAAGGCTCTAGGAAGAAGCTACTCATACAGAACAGACATTGGTCTTCTGAAACCATGATAAATCAATTGTTCATGGATCAGGAATGGATGGATGAATGGATGTATGGACAGACGGATGAAAGGGAGGGTGGGAGGGAGAGGGAAGAGAGACAATTTAACTCCCATTAATTTTAAAAATAGTAATAAAATTATTGTCAATTGCTAATAAGATCCAAGTTTATCTATAAACTACAATTATATCTATATAGGAAAAATACTTAAGTAGTCTAAATACCGAACAGTATGAGACTGGCAAAGAAAATTTGACCAAACACACTGTGCCTCCATTAAACACCATGTTTCAGAATAATTATTAATAACATGAGAATATACTCAAAACACTTATTAATATGTGCAAAGGCATACTACAAAATAGGATTAAAGAATCCTAGTTTTCTAAAATGTAATGTATATCTGTATTTCTTTTTAAAAAGACAGTAAAGATATACAACAAAACAGTGGTAACTTTGGGGTGATAGGATAACAGATTTTTTTTTATCTTCAGAATTTTCTGGTCTTTCTAAACTTTCTACAGTGAATATAAATTGTGCTTATAATAAGGGAGAAAGTTGAAATAAATTAAGAAGTATAAAACAAAAGTGAAGTGAGCCTTCTTTTGTTTATTACCACCCAAATTAAAGGCTCAAAAGTCCAAGAGATTTGGAGGGATGCACCCATAATGCCAAAACTAACCCAAGAGAGGGGACAGGATACTCTCTGCACCACCTGTCAGAATCCTCGAGTGCTTTTAAAAACACAAATATAAATTACTCAGCATGTACCTAAGCCCCTCCTACTGTATCAGAATGTCTGAGGATATGGGGCTCAGGCACCTCTAGGAAGCACAGGGATAGTGATTCTTATGAGGTATTCTGGTAAACAGGACGTGAAGATCATGGAAGCTAAAAAACTCCTAATCAAGGCAAAAAGAAATCAACTGACCTGCCTCTACAAATCAGGTTTCCACCTGTGAGCAGAGTGACCACCCTTTCTCCAACAGTGTCCCAGAGTCCCCTGAAATCCCCCAGGCTTCCATACTGCAAAAATGGCCAGAATTATGTGTGACCTGTTACCTTGAGCTGTATCTCTTGGCCACAGCTTTAGTAAACTTAATCTTATCACTTGTCAAATTTTTCAGCTTTTGAAAAATTACTCAATACCAGGATTAATGTACAATATAATATCCAAGCAGTGAGCCAGCTCTGAACTCATATTATACCAGAATGATGCTGGATGTGCACAGGAGGGTGGCATGGCTCACAAGCTGCCACAACCTCCCATTTGCACAGGAACATGGGTGTGAGCACCAGGACAGATTCACTTTTGAACACTGCTGGAGTGACAGATAATCTTTTCCATATGTGAAAATATGTTTCACAGATCTCCATGCAATAGAGAACTTATTAATTTCTCTTTTAAAAAACTCTCATTCATCATTTCTAGCAAGGCCACAAGCCCTTCTCCCAAGACCTTTGCTTAATTGTGAAGGCTGCTATTACTGCATTCTGGGGGCCTTCAAGAGCTAAAATTTCTTAGAACTCAGTTGCTACCTCAGACATTGAGTCTTTCTGCAATCTCAGGAGAGAAATAAATGCCCTCTGGAGGTATGTCATAAGAAAAATATCTGCCTCAAAACCAGGTGTGTAGACATGTAAACCAGCATCTCTTAATAATAATTTTTAAAAATTGTAATATAGAGCAAAAAAATCCAGGCCATTTCTTTGGGAAGAAGCAAAAGAGAAAGAGAGATGGGGAGAGAGAAGAAACAAACTTTATGTTTGGGTGAAAAGTGGATAAAATTCTATCAGCATAAATTCTACAATACAAAGTTTCCTTCAATGTATTCCAAAATAAGAAGAGACTCCCCAAGCTCCATGAGGTCCTAGGTTTCTTGAGTGTACTGAAAATAGAGTGGCTCATTTTGAAACTACTACACTTAAGGCTGGATAGTGTTGAGTCAAAGATAAGTTCCTTTTTCACTTTCCAAACAAGTCTTGTGTTTTTTGTTTGTTTTTAGGTTTATCTTTAAAAACATTGATTCTTATCCAAGAATACTAAATCAACTGGTCTCAGAAATCACTTTCAAAATCCTAAACATAAAATATACCCTTGAGTATGGTATTCAGTTACAATAATTTGATTTACTCTTTATTGCTTTGTACAAACACCAGTTGTATCATGTTTAAAAAAAAAAAGTCAAATAGCTTTTTCTCTACAAACTCTTATTTTTAACCATTCAGTAAATAGTAAATCCTCTGTAAAATATGCAGTACTATACACTTTTCTAAAGGGGAAAAAATTCACCTTTTCTTTCTCTCCCAATTAATTATGTCTTTGCTTAACATGAAATATTTGGGGTTTGGGTTAGAGCATACTTCCTATCTTAAAGTAAAATATTATAAGCATTAAATACTGAGTCATTCAGCAACATGCATAGCCTGGATAAAGGTAGAAAGCCACTAACTTTTTCTTGCACAAAAGAAGTGTACATTACCATCACTATCACATGCCTTCTTACAACAACAAAAGATCTCTTTCCTGAAACACCATTTTCAAAAGGAGCAGGTAAATATTATTATTTACTACACCAAGGAAACAATAACTGATTAAGGTAAATTTAGTGGAAACATTAAAATAATGGCAGGGGAAGAAAATTTATTCTGCAGAAACACTGTGTGAACTTATTGGAAATAATCAGCCACTCAGTTTGAATTAAATGAGTGTGAGTGAATGTAGTTAGGGGGCTGGGAAGGTTGAAAGAGAAAGCCTTGCACACACTGGCTGGAATCTGCAAGCTTCCTTCTGCCGTGGCTGGTAGGAAAATCGGCAAAGATGCAAACAACCCTTGGGTGTTCGGTTAGCAGTAAGTAAATTGCTGCGGGAGCTAAGGGCGGGCATACTTTAGCAGGCAATTCCTCTCTGTCTTTCATTCTGTTTGTCTGTGTTAAATTCCCCCTCTGCCCTCATCCATTCTCACATCCAGTTCCCTGCTTTGTCCATCCATCAATCCCCTCACTTTGTCAGTGCTGACTTCATCCCGGCTCTCACAATCACATTGCAGCCATCCCGAGGCCACCGGGGAGCCCCCCACCCGCAGCCACCTCCCTGCTTCCCAATCTGTGATCTGCTGACAGAGGGCCCAGCCGGCCGCTTGTCGTTTTCTATTGCACAGGCCAGCAGAAACACTAATACTCAACCTGATTCCTATCGTCCTGCTTTTCGCCTTTCCTATTGAGGGGAATGGAAGAGAGAAAGACACAAGGAAAGAGAAACAAGGGCGGGGGAGAAAGAGATAGGGGGAGGGATAATGGAGAGAGATGTTTGCTGAATTTTCTAAAACAATTTGCACACCAGTCAGGTGGAGGCTCAATTCAGCCTCCCATACCACACATCAATAGAAATTACAGGGAGAAAATGTAGCACTAATTAAGGGCTGATAAGCTGTAGTCAAGTGCAGTTTAGGGGAAAAAATCAGCAGGCTACCCAGGCCTGTGCAAGCTTAACTCCATACGGCACTCTCATCACCAGCTTAGGAGGGAAATTTTTCAATGCTATATATATTTTTTAAAGTTTTACCTGCAAAATCAGATGGACAGGTTGAGAAAAAAATATTAGATGGTTGTTTTTATTCAAAAGACCATTTGCAAAACATTTTACAGGGCGGGGGATAAAAAGCTTACTAAAGAAGAAAAAATAGTTACCTAGCAACAAAACTATTTTAAAACATTCTTCAGTGTATTGCCTGCATGTGTGCTCTTAATTCAAAGGTGTATAATTCTGAGCACCCGCTGAACTAATAAAATATTTTTTCCCTGAATTTTAAACTCTTCCTTTTTTCCCCTAAACACAGCAAATGTCACAATCAGCTATAGTCAGGATGATAAAAACTTTTCAATGCTTTACATTTCTTTAAATCTTACGCTTGGAGTGGGGAAAAACTTCATTTGAAATATGGGTAATAAAAAAAGTTAGTAAATTTATACAACTATGCTTAAAATGAGTTTAAAGGAGCTCAGTGGGATAGGTTTTTCTGTACAGCTTCCAAAAAAAAAAAGCGAATTGTAACTAGTAGTAATTAAAATTAGCATTTGGGAGGTACCTGCAATGCATTTTCATGAATGTGTCTTGATCCTTGCAACAGTCCGTCCATTCTCTGGGGATTAGTACCTGGTGTTTTGAAACTGAGAAAGCTGAGGCTCAGCAATTCAGAAACTTGCCTTATATCATATCACTGCTAAATAAGAGCATCAGAATTTAAAAGTAGCTGTTGGAATTCCTTGCCCAACAGATGGGCACATCCCACCACCTCACCCAGAAGCTTCTTTCTAATCAAAGAAAAAAAGCCTGAAAGACCCACAGGGATAAA